>NC_137037.1:7382535-7405035 GCF_032717465.1 Coenobita brevimanus | reverse complement strand
ATTTCCCAATTGTTGAACAGAATCGCTTGGTTGCAACAATAAGATAAAACAAAACATTCACTGCAGTGTAGGGGCGAGGGGATAATATTCCTAACCACTGCATTAAAAGATGTCTTCCTTTAACTGAACTGAAATCATTTTGCTGTAACAATGATATAATACAAGAGACGCCATCGTACTCCGCTGATCAAAAGTTGTAATTCAGAAATGCTGAGACTAATGTGTAAATCTCATTCCAGATTAAAGTTGCTTGCCTCAGTCCCCGAGCTCAGGTTCTCATCAAGATCTTTAAGCATTTTGGAACCAGAATTCAAAATTCTGGTCTTGCTCTTTTTAATCTGGAACTGGGTCGGTTACGTGAGGAGTCGCTCGGCATTAACTGTATACTGATGGAATTTATCACTGGATCCATGACGAACTGGAGTCCTGTAATTGTTATTTTTATTATTATTTTTTTACTAGGACCTTGGAAGGAGTACTGGGAAAGGGTTAGGGAAATAGTGATAGAGTTACAGTAGCGGTAACAGAGGTACAATAATATATGTAAAGGAAGAGAAGCACCACATCGCATCGCAAACAGATGAACAGAAACTGACAGCAACAGAGGCACAGCACAGCACCGACACAAAGACTGCATAGAAACAGAAGCACCGTGATAGGACGAAGCATACACTAACGAACACAGCAGCAGCATACTAACAGAGGCACAGCAAAATCAGCTCAAGAAAAGCAAACACAAGCACTGCACCAGAAGCATGTTAGCTGATACTACGAAGAGATGCATCAAAGTAACAAAACAAGGAAATATAGGACATTACGAGATGCACTTCACAGTAAAGTCAGTAAAGCACAGCACGAGAGGCACAGCAACAAAACACGCACACAATATCACAACAACAGCACACAAACAGAAGCGGTACACAGACTCAAGCACAAGGACAAGTGGGTCATTCAGTGTGTTTTATCGTGGTTGGGAGGACACATGAGGCTGTATATCTGACGAGACTATAAGCTTGCTCTCTTAACTCACGACCAAGCACATTACATCACCCAACACTGCAGTGAGCTACGGCATTACACTGTACAGTATTACCACATTTTACAGCGTACTGTGCCCAACTGCAGCCCTGTGTTGGAGTGGAGTGTGCAGATATCCACAGTACATCCCCCAGACTAAACAATACCCTGGCACCACAGCATTACCTGTGGTCATACCACACACTACCCCAAACCACACCACACTGATACACTTAACAATGACCACCACAACACGATGTCACGCCATCATATTTACCTCACCACACCAACATACTACACCACAACACACCAACCCACATCACCACATTAAACCAAAGCATTGGCTAGGACGGTAGCACAAGCTGTACTGGAGACCACAATACCGTACTTATTAAATTTTTAATTTAGCAAACCAACACCACCATCAGGACCACCTCAGAGGAACACTCAGCAATATATAAAACATCATTAGCCTACACCAAGCCACACCTTCACACTACACCACAAAACACCACCTCACACTACAGCACTAATACACTACACCGCACCTTCACATTACATCACATCACCACCACACAACTGTACATCGACACACCATTCAACGCCATTACACTAAACCACACACCCAACACTACAAAACCAACGCATTACCTCACACTTCACAATACACAAATTTATTACCGTTACCTGACACTATATCATACATCTTACTCAACACAGCCACACGACCTTGATTTTTCCAGCACAATATACCACAACGCTTTATCACCACACCATGAACACGAAAACACGAGTAAATTACACTATCAGATTACACCACAACATACCACAACACTATATCAGCACACCATTAATTCCATACCATTATCTGATTGCACTATCAGTTTACAATATACCACAACGCTATATCAACACACCATAAACACCAAGCCACCATCAGGTTATATATCAGTTTACACCATCCCACTCTACCACAGCACCCACCACAACACCAGCACGCCAACCACAGCGCCGCACTGCCTTGTTTTGTGACATAATTTAATGCAACGTTACATCATCATGAACCTGCGATGGCTCCCTGGTTACCCTACTTATCCCGATATGTTCACTGAAAACGACATATTTACATTATTCTTGCTGCTGTCACACGACTTTATTCTGCCTGGGGAAGTCCCCAAGTAGGTAAGAAGTCAATGAGTCTAAGATATTTTTCTTTTTTACTTTGCTTACAAGAATAACAATGTGTTTGGGATAGAACCAATTAGTTGCAGAAAAAAAGAAACAAAATGCTATGTTATTGAAAAGGCTTATATACTTGCAGATATAATGGCAGCAGCCAACTACAACTGCTGATAATACGATAAACGGTGTGCAGTGTGAGAACATAAGCCTCTTAACCGATCTACTCGTGTAACTCTGTTATACAACTGAATTACTACATAACCACAGACACAGAAGAAAGTCCTGTGCACACAACAGCCTGGTCAGCGACAGGATACAGTAATGGCCTCAATTCTATCAGCTCGTGCAACTGTAAATAATAAACTGATAAGATCGAGGATATGACCCCAAGGCCTGTATTCCACTCTGTATTGACAGCTTCCCAATTCCTCTTCTTTCGGAGCTTGTTTCTGGATATCTCTCGCAAATACTATCTTTCATTTTAATTTTGCTAACCATGTCGATATTAACTTCTTACAAAACAACGTCCTTTATTTCTGTTATATTCTTGTTAACACAGATGAATCCAAGAAACCCTTCTCGTGCTGAGGGTGTTAATAAAGTATGTATCTATCTCCAGTGTGAAGTATCTCCCAATTGTAGCAACACTGCCTGGCGGTACACCAAAAACTATAAAAAGGTGTCAGAACGTGTGCAAAGCCCACCAGACTACTGTACGGCCCCCAGTGACCACCACAGCCTTACTGATACATGGCTAACACCAAATTTGTGTCCACATATGATGCTTTAAAAAATGACACAAGTTTGATATGATATGGGATTTATGCATGTGATTTACGTTAAGGGATATCACTTTTCACGCCTCTACTCTCACCACAACCTTTGCATCCTTGAAAACACTCGATCCATTACTGACTATATTCTTCATCCCTTTACTACGAGGCTCTTTTCAGGCTAAATAAAACTGGCTGGCTATAGCAAGAATAAACCAATGGACATTTAAAGCGTTTAGGATGACGGTTTCCAGCCACTTCACCAAGAGAAGTCGTCCCTAAGTCTAATATACCGTCAAGGTTTTGGTGATGGTCAAAATATAATGTAAAAAGGCGACATCTTTGAGATGAGAACTGTGATCATACGGTTATAGTCGCTATTCGTGGTCTGCTGCCTTTATCTCGTCAACCATCACTATTACAGAACCACAAACACGGTAATCATTTTCACCTATATTGTCTATCCCTCGATTAAGCCTATGGTAATCGCCAGTGGTCTGGTTCTACGATCATCAACCATCACTATTACAAAACTACAAACCCGGTAACCATTTCCACATGTCTCCCTCAACTGCGTATCTCATCAACCATCTCTTGTATGGAACCACAAACACGGCCATCATTCCCACCAGTACTGTATATCCCTCAATTACGGCCATGGCCGCTACTTGTGGTCTGCTTCTTATCATCACCATAAACCAATTTTGCAACCGCTAAAAACCCTTATGCTAAAATCCTGCACCCAGATGTGGTCATATTGGGCAACGGGGAGACAGGGAGAAGGAGAGGTGCAGCGGGACCAGGAGTGGAAGAAGCGAGAGGGGAGGGAGGGAGAGGGATGCATGAGCAGGAGGAGAGAGGACGAGCAAGAACAATGAGGAAAGCTATGAAAGCAGTGTAGAGGAGGAAAAAGACTGAGTGGGCGGGGGCAGAAGCGGCAAGAGAGTTTCACATCCATCACTGCAAATCTCTCCTCCTCCCTCCCTCAACCCCTTGCACACAACTTTTCTTCACCTTTATCACCCTGATCCACTTTCCCTTCCCCATCTCTCTCTCTCTCTCTCTCTCTCTCTCTCTCTCTCTCACACACACACACACACACACACACACACACACACACACACACATCCCCAACTAATTCATTACAAACACTAACTTTCACCATTATTGTACGTTCACTCTACAGCGTTAATGGTCTCCCAGATTACAACAAAACACACACCAAAATTACTACTTCCTCCCTCACAGCGTGTTTTCTGCAGCTATGCTGCACAGTCTGTTTTATATTTTTCAGTGGGAAGCAAGCGGAAATCACGAAAAACGGTGATATATCTTATATCATCTTGGCCTTTAGGGTTTTGGGCAATCGTTTTTGGTACTTAGTGGAAACTCTCCAAAACAAAGGTATACCTATGGGTACATTATTAAGGCTAACCCCATACAACTCTGCTTAACCTAGAGAAGAGCAGAGAAAGGCATCAGAAGAGGATTTGCAGTACTTTTTCCTCTGCTATGGAACCCATCGAAATTTGTAGGAAATAAATGTTGGCCAACAGGAGTGTTTTTTTTTTTTTTTTTTTTTTTCCCCCGTTTAAACTAAAAACATGTAACCATGGAAGAGCAACACAAATGTAATCTTGTTGGGAACTAAGCTAAACAATGTTAAATGAACACTATATTGCGGGTATTGGTGGCTGGTGGGCTCGTATACCCCGGGTCTGTGCTGTTATGAAGGGATAATCGTTCATCTGTTAAAATAGTTGCAACAGTCAATTCAACGCGAAGGGAAAATACCGATTGGAGGAACTGCTCTCTCTCTCTCTCTCTCTCCCTCTGCAGCTGTCAGAAGGTCTAGCGATAATACAAAGCAATCTGTCTATAGTCAAATGCCTTAATCCCGGGAACAGTTATCATAAGCGAATTGCCTCCATGTCACCCTGTCCTCCCCCATCTGGCTGCCCTCTCTCCAACTCACACACCCTCATTCAAATACCTTTCCACCCAATGGCTTCATCTCATCCTCGGTCTCCCGCCTCCCCTCCACTCGCCCTTCACCTAACACACAACTCGATCCATTCCCTCACTTCACATCACCACCATCACAAGAGGCACGAGAGGGGATTGCAATGAGGACTGGACGAGAGGAAGGAGAGGGAGTGACGGGGAGGAAGAGGAGGGAAGGAAAGACACTGGGAAGGAGAGGAGGAATTGGGCAATGAAGCAGTAACGGAGAAGGGAGGTGATGGAGAGGAAGAGACTGGCAGGAGCAGCAGGGAAGAAGAGACATTGGACAGAAGGAGGAGGAAGAGGAATTGGGGAGGGAAGCGGTAAAGGAGAAGGAAGGGGACGGAGAGGGAGAGACTGGGAGGAGGAGGAAGGAAGAGGCATTGGGGAGGAGAGGAGGTGGAGGAATTGGGGAGGAATGCAGGAACTGAGAGGAAAGGGGATGGATAGGGAGAGAATGGGAGGAGGCGGGGGAAGGGAAACTCGGAAGAAAGATGGAAAAACAGAAAGCATGGGAGAACTAGGAGAGTGGGAGAGAAGAGCACAATGGGATGGAAAGAAGAGAAGGTACAAAGAGAGGGAAAAATGGACATGAAAGACTAAATAATGTGAAGAGATGAAAGATAAACTGATGAAATGAAGAAGGGAAAATGAAAAAAGAAAAGGAAAGTAAGATTTTGAGAGAGAGAGAGAGAGAGAAACAATAAAAAAAAGGGTAGAAGGAGGGTGAGGGTAAGAACAGAGCAAGTGAGAGGGAAAGAAACAGAGAAGAAGGAAAATGACCAGGAAGAGGGAGCCGAGGCGAAGCAACGGTGAGGTAAATGGAAAGACAAACTTCACGAAGGAATAATCAGGAAGTGAGTTGTGGCAGTTGTTGGCCCAGGTAACGTTTTCGTTTTTAAAGGCTCCAACATGCTTGCATGTGTCGGCCTTGGTCACCTAATGGCGGCTCTCCACGCTGAACGATCCATTGCAGCCTCCCTGTTCAGTCCCTTAACCCTAAGGTCACACTTAATGACCTCGTTCCATGTCTTTCTCGGTCTACCCCTCATAACCCCACCCCCAATATTAACACTTCTCACCTTCCTCACCCAATTATCATCCCCCATCCTCTCCACATGTCCAAACCACCTCAATCTACCTCTCCTCATCACAACACCAATACACTCCAGTCCCATCCTACCTCTTAACTCTTCCATTGTAAACCCAGCCCCTCCAGGCCTTGGACACAGGGACGCACTGCACATCCACCTAATCATTGTCATTTCTGTACGTCTGAGCCGGCGAATATCTTCCTCCTTCACTGCCCAGGTCTCACTGCCATACAGCATTACACTCCTAACACATGCTGCATACAAAGACCCATTAGCACGTAGGGAGAGCCCTCTCAATGTCAGGAGAGGCAAGAGCTCCCTGAACTTCTTTCAACCACTTCTCACCCTAGCCACAGAGCTAGCTCCAGCCCCACCTCCAGCACACAACATGTCTCCCAAATAACAAAACTCTTCCACACACTCAAGAGATTCACCAGCAAGTTCAATCCTTTCTCGTCTGACAATCTCCACCTGCTCACCCCGGCACGCCGTACACATAAAATCAGCATTATCTCGCAGTCTGCCTCTGATACCACTACATCACTTATGCACCCATTTATCACACACACCGCACAAGATGGAATTACTTCCCACGCCCTTGTGGCAAACTGCACATGGCCACTCTCCCTCGTCTTTGACAGTACCGTCACCAACCCTAGATATCATCACTTTTGTTTTATCTGCATTTACCCTTAAACCCTTTTGCCCCATACCATCTCTCCACTTCCTAAACCTTTCCTCCGCCTCCCTTTCATTCTCTGCAATCAACACCAAATCATCAGCATACAACAACTCCCATGGGAGTCCGTTTCTAAAGTCACGTGAAAGGGCTTCAAGTACCATGATAAACAACATGGGACTCAAGACTGACCCCTGATGCACACCAACATTCACAGAAAACTCATCACTCAAATCTCCATTCACTCTCACCTGGGTGTGATCACCCACATACATGGCCATAACCACCCTAACCAGCCACTCCTCCAAGCCAAGCTTTCTCATTGCCCACTTCACCACCTCTCTAGGGACTCTGTCAAAGGCCTTTTCCAAATCAACAAAAACAAAATAGAGATCCCTTCTCCTACCAATATATTTTTCCTGAAGCTGTCGAACAATGAATATGGCATCAGTGGTCCCCCTACCTGGCATAAACCCAAACTGCATCTCATCAATATTCACTCTTTCTCTAATCATACCTTCTAAAACTCTCTCCATTACTTTCATTATCTGATCTAAAAGCTTTATACCTCTATAATTTCCTCTTTCCAGGGCATCACCCTTTCCTTTATACACATTTACAATTACACTCTTCAGCCAATCATCTGGGACAACACACTCATAAATAATCCTATTTATCAGGTCAGTGACTAAACTCACCCCTATATCGCCTGAGGCCTTCAACATTTCGGCAGTCAAATCAGACACACCTGCTGCCTTCCCCACCCTCATCCTGCCTATTGCCTCACTCACAGTAGCAGTATCAATCAAAGGCCAAGGGCCAGACACTGGATCTGCTGGCTCCAAACCTTCCCTGTCCCAGTCAAACTCCTCATTCAACAACCGATTATAATGCTCTCTCCATGCATCTTTAATATCCTCGCTGTTCACCACTACCCTTCCTTCATCATTCTTCATACACTGCTCACCTATGATATCCCGATTATCCCTCTTCACCTGACCTGCCACCCTAAATATATTTTTCCTTTCCCCATGATTTAGGTTATCAAGTAATTGTCTCTGTGACTCAGACTTTGCCCTGTATACCTCTCTTCTAGCCCTACGCTTGGCAGCCAAATATTCCTCTTTGCTACCACCCTTCTTCCATTCCCGGAAAACCCTTCTTTTCTCCTTAACTGCAGCTTCTACACCCTCATCCTACCACCAAGTTACTTTATGTTTTGGTGGTCCTCTTGTCCAGCCGCATGTTACGTCAGTAACTCTCAAGAAATTGTTCCTGAGGGCTCTGTACTGTTCATTAACGCCTCAGTCTACAGCTCCCTGTTCAGCCACCACTCTCCTCAAACTCGCTATAGAAGGCATCCCTTACAACTTGGTTTTTCAGCTTCCATATTTTCCTCCTAGGTACATAAGTCCTCTTTTTCATCACTTGTTCTTTAAGCACCATATCACAAATCAGTAGTTTGTGCTGCTGCACACACTCCTCACTTCCTATAACTTTAACATCCCTCACTAACCTCCTATCGGCCTTCCTAACCAGAAAATAATCTATCTGACTCCTATGTCCCCCAGACTCATATGTAATTAACCTACTGTCTCTTTTCCTAAAATATGTGTTGCACACAATCATGTCCGCTGCCTCCCCAAACTCGAGTATCCTTTCCCCTTCTGCATTCCTTAGACCATACGCACATCCCCCATGCACTCATTCATAACCTTGTGCTGCTTCACCTACATGACCATTTAAGTCCCCTCCCAAAATCACTATCTCATCATCCCGCATACCACCCACTACACGTATTAAATCATCCCAAAATCTATCTTTCTCTGATTCATCCAATCCTGCCTGTGGAGCATATGCCAATATAATCGCAGCTATCTTTCTTCCCAACAGAAAGACAAACTCCACGAAGGAATAATCAGGAAGTGAGTTGTGGCAGTTGTTGGCCCAGGTAACGGTGAGATAAATGAAAAGACAAACTCCACGAAGGAATAATCAGGAAGTGAGTTGCAGCAGTTGTTGGCCCAGGTTCATGTGAAAGGTAAACTCGGTGGACTTCAGGCTGTAGCAGCCTTTAATTCCCCGACAGTCCAACATCCCCTTTTCCGGGGATAGGGATGGAGCTGAAGGACGTTTGCATGACTGGACAGCAGCGTTGGCCAGGTATATCGGTGCCACCACATGAAGGCGTCCCTCTCCATCACCCACGGAAAAGAAAGACTATAACAACACGAACACCATAAAGACCCCATACATATCCCTAGCTATACTAAGTCCCTTCACTACAATGACGTATTTTCAGTGAACTCGGGTCACCACCGCACGATTTTATTTCACAGGAAAGATGTCACGTGATGGAAGGGTCAATGAAGGCTGTATCTATAACGTTCAGTTCAATAAAGTCTGCCTTAAGTTGCATAAAATGGTGTGGCGGAAACAAGAAGAAACATATAAACCACAGGGGTTAACTGGGTATAAATAAATCTATGAGGTCACCATACTGACGGGGTTCAACGGGTACAACAGGTGGATCAAAACACTGGCGCTGGTATTCGCGTGATGCCAGCAGCGGGCCACACACACAAACACCTCCACAGCGTCCCAGTCCCTGACAAAAACTCGTATCAAACTCTAAAGGGTTGCAGGAGGAGGAAATATAAACGTATATGTCACTGCTCTGGTCGAGATAAGAAGATGGACGCTCCCAAGGTTAAATCTACATAGTAAAAATAATGACAAATAAACTGTAAACTAACTGGCATGGTTGTATTAGGTATAAATGTCATCCTCTCGGGAATACAGTACAGCTGCCCTCACTGATGCCAGGCGCCGTGACCAACCTTTCCACAACATACAAACCTACTGGACCGCATGCCGCTTGGTGCTGTACACTACGTAGCACCGCTTACTGATTAGTTTCCTTCTCCCTGTACTTAGCACATTAATATTCTCTTGTGTGATACATGGGTGATGGATATCTATACTGAAAAATTATAAATAACTTAAAACAGGAAAATAAAGCGTACACTGCAAAATAAATCGCTAAGGTGGTATTTAACCTCCGAATCCTTGCTGATACGGGACACATCGTAGCACTTTATCCTTAGCGATTTCTTAAGCATGATTATTATACTTTACATTCTCTTAATGGCTGTTTATATCTGTATTATAATCTATATAGTGCATCTGTAACACAACATGACTGACTCACAAAATCACTATAATCATTCCCCACTCTAACCTACACAACCATCACTTTACAATCCAGGTCCCTATCTCAGTTATACGTGAAAAGAAACATGGTTTAAATAATCTTATTAAAAGTATAAGATCAAATGAATCGCTGAGGAAAAATTATAATAACAAAAACAGTTTAATGGTCTGGTTCTTATACATCGTCAGTGACCAATTTTGCAGCCACCAAAAACCCTTATGCTAACAACTCGCACCCAAATGAGGCCATATTGGGCAGCGGGGAGACAGGGAGAAGAGGAGGAGCAGGGGGGAGGAGTGGGGGAAACGAGAAGGGAGAGAGGGAGAGGGAAGCACGAGGGGGCGCGAGGGAGGAGTGTGGAAAAAAAAAAAAAAAAAGAGCCAAGATTAGAATAATATTAAAGGAGATGGACAAGGAGGGAAGCGGGGAAAAGGTAAAGATCATAGAAGGAGGGAGAAAGGAAAGAAGGAGGTAGGATGGAAGGAAGGAAGGAGAAAGGGAAGGGAAGAAAGAAAGAAAGAAAGATAAGAAGGAAGAAAGGATGGAAGGAAAAGGAAAGAAAAGAAAGAGAAGGGAAGGGAAGGGAAGAAAGAAAGAAAGAAAGAAAAGAAGGAGGAAGGGAAGGAAGGATGGAAGGAAAAGGAAAGATAGGAAGAATGAAGGAAGGAAAAACAAAGAATGGAAGAAGGAAGGAAGGAGCAAAAAGACATGATGGTTAAGGAATGGAAAGGAAGAAAGACGATACGTGAAATGTTTACTTGAGCGAAAGAGGAGGAGAGGAGGAGAGGAAGAAGGAAGAAGTAGAAACGGGAAGGGGGGGGGGAAGGGGGAGTGAAGGAAACAAAAACTGAATAAGGAAACCTGAGATGAAATGAGCATTGGAATGAGAGGATGGAGGAAGGGAGGATCGACGAAGGAAGGAAGGAAGGAAGGGGGAGAGAAGGGGAAAGAGGCAAGGTGGGAAGGAAAGTAGGGAGGAAGAGCAATAAAGAGGATGAGGAAAGCTGAGATTACAGAAGCACTAGCATTAGAGGAGGAAGACGGGGGAGAGGAAGAAGGGGAAGGGAGGGTGAGCGAGAAAGGAGAGCAAAAGGTAAAGAGCAAAGGAGGAGGAGGAGGAGGAGGAAAGACAGGACGGCATGAACACAAAACAAACGAGAGAGAGAGAGAGAGAGAGAGAGAGAGAGAGAGAGAGAGAGACATTCATTCATTCCCGACTGCGGCTGTGTAAGTAAGAAAATACCTGAGTCAGATAAGAAAATTGAGCGTGGGTGGTGCGGGGTGGAGAGAGAAGTATAAACATTAGATTATCTCCTACCGTGGTGGTGACTGTGAGTGGAGAGGGGGAAGGACAGTGGAAAAGGGTGGTGGGGGTGGGGAGTAGGCGAGAGGGGTAAGGGAAGGTTAGGAGAAGAGAGAAGGAAGGGGAGGGGTAGACGAGGAAGCAGGGGTAGATGAAGAAGGAGGGGAAGGGAGAGCAGGAAGGCAAGAAGAGGCCGAGTGAGGCTGGAGTAGGTATGAAAGAGAAGGAGAGAGGGGAGGAGAAAATGGAGGGGGATAGTAGATAGGATAGGGGGAAGGGAAAACATGGAAAGGAGGACGGGAAGTGAGTAGAGGGAGGGTAGGGGGGAGGGAAGAGAGCAGGGAAGGAAAGAAGGAACGGGAAGGGAGAAGAGGGAATAGAAAGACGAGAGGAATGTGAGATACAAAAAAAAAAAAAAAAAAAAAAAAAGAGAGAGAGAGGGGAGGGGCAGATGGGTAAGGGGGAAAGTGGAAAATGAAAGGGCAGGGATCTCGGAGATTCGAAGACAAAATGGGAGGTGGAAGGAGAATAGGAGCTTAGACGGATGGTGGGGGGAAGGGGATATGGAAAGGGAAAGGGGAAGCTGGAGGGAATGAGAGGGAAGAATAAGGCTTTTTTTTTTTTTTTTTTTTTTTTTTTTTTTTTTTTATAATGAGAGGTTGAAAGTGTACAACAATACTAAAGAGAAGAAAAGGTAAGTAATGGGAATCACGAAAAGGAGGGGACAGGAAGGGGGAGAAGAGACAAAGGGCGGGGAGAAAGAGGATGGAGGGTCAGTTGTACTGTGGAGAAAGGACGAGGTTTATGTATGTGGAGGTAATAATATTATGCAGAAAAGAAGAGGTGGAAAATGAGAGTCAGGAGAGAGGGAGTTGTATGTCTATTCCAAATGTTATATAAACTCACCACGGAGAACTGAACGATTTATCCTCATATATACAGAAACAAACAAATCTACATAATATTTCAAAATTTCCTTTAGTTTTTCCTTATACAGTACATGGCCACAGATTTCGGTCATTCAGGACAACTAATTTCACATAAATATCCACAAACAAATAAACTTATATATTTCACACCTTTGGTTTGTTTAGGCCTATAATACACGGCCACATATTTCAAGATCCAAAGGTGAAAAAATGCATGAATATAGATACCAGCTGGAGACAGATTTGGCATGCCACAATTTACTGCCTGGATGTCAGAGCGGAGAGCCCCACGCAGATACTCGGAGGTCTATGGGGCAGTAGATAGCGATAAAGCTTACGATGTTATTTATCTGGACTTTAGTAAAGCTTTTGATAGGGTCCCACACGAAAGGTTAGTTAGAAAGGTTCGAGCACACGATATAGACGGGGATATCTTAAAATGGATAGAATCCTGGCTGAAAGGACGAAAGCAGAGTATTAATAAATGGAACTAAGTCGGATTGGGGATTAGTAACTAGCGGTGTACCACAGGGTTCAGTACTCGGTCCCTTATTATTTATTATATATATAAATGATCTAGACTTAGGAGTCAATAGCAGCATCAGCAGATTTGCCGACTATACAAAAATAGGGCGTATCATTAACTCGTATGACGATTGCCATAACTTACAAAAGACCTCGATACATTGTCCAAATGGTCTAAAACTTGGCAGATGAAATTTAACGTTGAAAAATGTAAAGTACTTAACGTAGGCAAGACCGTTGGAGACACTAAATACAGCTTAGATAACAAAGAAATTAGGAAATCGGAATGCGAGAGGGATCTAGGAGTTATGGTTAGTAACGACCTTAAACCAAGGCAACAGTGTATTAATATGAGAAATAAAGCAAATAGGATCCTAGGATTTATTTCGAGAAGCGTGAGCAATAGACCATCAAAAGTAATACTGAAACTTTATCTAGCATTAGTAAGGCCACATTTAGACTACGCAGTACAATTTTGGTGTCCTTACCATAGAATGGTTATTAATTCGTTGGAAAATGTACAGAGAAGAATGACAAAAATGATACATGACGTTCGGAGCCCGTCATATGAAAACAGACTGAAAAAACTAAGTCTGCATTCGCTAGAGAGGCGTAGAGTAAGGGAAGACTTAATTGAGGTGTTTAAGTGGATGAAGGGTATAAATAAGGGAGATATTAGCAAGGTACTTAAAGTGAGCATACACGATAGAACTAGAAATAATGGTTTCAAACTAGAAAAATTCCGTTTCAATAAGGAAATAGGTAGAAACTGTTTTGGTAATAGAGTAGTAGACGAATGGAATAAGCTACCTAGTAAAGTAGTTACTGCCTCTTCCATTGAGAGTTTCAAGCACAGGCTAAATATGCATATGACAAATAAGGGGTGGATATAGAAAAAAGAAAATCTTATAACCAATACTAATTCATAATTTTTTTCTTTTCAGGGTACACTATGATAGTCTCTGTTCTCCTTTCACACTTTCCTGTAAAATGTCCAGCCAGTTTTTCTATACTGCGTGGTGTTCTTTCTGAGTTTTTCCTGCCGGCTTCGGCTGGAGGGTTTGGAGGGCGGGGGAGAGCCTTCTTCTTTGCTATCCTTATCTCATTCTAGTAGTTCAGTTACTCTTCTAGGAGCTGCCTAGCATGGGCCAACCGGCCTACTGCAGTTATCCTCTCTTCTTATGTTCTTATGAAATCTTGTACGTTGCTTAAGGGCAGTTCGAAAGTTCATTAACATATATTTCAAAGGATGTCGTGGAAGCAAAGCCAACCTATACCCCCATTATTATTTATTTAACTATTTTTATCAGTATTTTATATGAACCAAGCAACCAGGGCCATGTCAGGCTACCCGACTAGTCTAGAATTAGTTCGCACCAAAGAGTAAATAAGGGTGTGGTTTTGTGATCAGCCAAGTGTGTCAGATTAACTTAGCAAGGAGAAATGAAATGAGTACAAACACAGACAACACGGCATAGAAGAATGAAGAACTGTTCAGAATTATAAAAGTGTATATGGCTGCTATGAAACGGGGTTGTGTGGCCAAAAATAGTTTTGTGTAAGTATGAATGAAACTACGAGAAAAGAAAAACAAACTATGTCAGACCAGACGAATGGCGAGGGAGACGGCATAAAGAGAACTGCCAAACAGCGGCTGAAGAGAAAGAAAAAAAAAAAGAGAGAGAGAGAGAGAGAGAGAGAGAGAGAGAGAGAGAGAGACAAACGAGAAACTGATAAAAGACGAGAAACTGAAGCGTATTGACTACTGGAGGGTGAGGAACAGAGGGGAAATACGAGGATATGATGTGGACTCACAGATACAAAATGAGAGAGAGAGAGAGAGAGAGAGAGAGAGAGAGAGAGAGAGAGAGAGAGAGAGAGAGAGAGAGAGAGAGACAGACAGACAGACAGAGTCATTCCGCATGTCTGCATTTGTTTTTCCTTCATCCGTTCTGTTATTTAAAAAAAAAAAAAAAAAACGAAAATAATTACGCAGGTCATTCTTTGCCACATAACAAACAAGGCTACTACTGCCCATAACATTTTGACCACCATACTTTTGGCTGTCAATACCTCCATCAGCCTCTGTCAGCTCATTCAATACAAGTATTTTTTTACACTCGCTTCTCGTGTAACGAAAGCGGCTGTTATATTTATACTGGCGAGCGCGCGCGTGACCAAAATAGCTCAAACAATTATTAACCGATTTTAACCAAACTAGGCGGAAGGGAGGAGGGTCAACCCATACAGAAACACTTTTTCGAAAACAATAGGTCAAACGTCAAGCTCATAGGATAAGAAATGTTGACCTTGCAATATCATCTTAGATATTTTATCTCATTCCGATAAAACTTTGGGAAATGATTGAGGGTAAGGCAAGAAAGAAGTTATTCAGTCAAGAAAACATTCAGTCAAAGATAAAGGTCACAAGGCAAGGTCAAAGCCCGACCCCTGCGAGTGTCTGCTAACAAAACAAACAGTTTCATCCAATTTTAGCTAAATTTGGTATAAGGCTTTAGGGTCAGACAGGGATTGGACTGACAGTTTTTCAGAAAAATAGGTTAAAGGTCAACGTCAAAAGGAAAGGTCAATTGAAACAGTTCTGAACCGATTTTTACCAATATTAAAGGGAAGGTCACACGGCAGGGTCAAACTTTGTCCCGTATGTCTTTAAGTGATGAAAATAAATAAACCCTGTTTTGATCTGACCTCGATGAAATTTCGTGGGTGAGGTGAGTGTGACCTATTGATTTTAAAAGAGATCAAAAGACAAAGTCCCGCATCAAAGTCAACTTATGCATTTTTTACGTTATGCCGACTAAACGATATATATATATATATATATATATATATATATATATATATATATATATATATATATAAACCACCATCACCCTCAAAAAAAAAAATGTAACCGAAGTACTTTCCTCCTGATTCGGCCAAACAAGAATACTCAAATTTAACTACTAGAAAAACACACACACACACACACACACACACACACACACACACACACACACACACACACAGTCTCACCATAGTTAACTCTTTCACCAGCATTCCAGTACGGCCTAACCTGAACTCGTCTCTCCAATGCCACTACACCCTCCACCATATCACCAAACACCCACACTGGATCAGCTACACGCAAATTATAACTACTGAACTTTTAAATAATAATGGTAAGCTGTTGCACACCATATTTCCATGGCAAAGCAAGGTTTTATTAGCTCAACGTCTATCTATCTATCTATTGCCAGACGCCATAATCCCGTAAGGGGTGGCCATTTGACTCTGAGTTATTAGTTTAACGGGGAGGGGCACTAACCCTCCACCAACCCACTTGATAACACGTAAGGAGTACTTATGGTTTGGTTATATGGTTACCACCCAGCGCTGTAAATGGTTTCTTGGCATACAGGAAACCATTTGGGTTGTCACTCAATGTAAAGCCACCTGTAAAGGAAAGAAAAGCAATAAAGAAGTGAGAGGAAAGATGGGAGAAATAGGAAGAGAGGAGGGCAGGCACAGAAAAAGAATGATAAAGGCTAAGGAAGAAGTAGGCTGCACTACATCAAGTGAGTGGATGATGGTCGCCACCACCTACCACTACTTAACTCAACGAAAAGAAATATAAGCGGATGGGAGAAAATGTTTACGGCTTTGCACAGCTCTGCTTCCACCTACCCATTCCACGAAACGTTTACCACATTCATAAACGCGTTACCATACAAGTGCACAGCATTTAGAATATATATATACTCCTACGCACTGTCAGCCGTGTGGGATAGCCTAAAAGGTCACGTCTCAATGATTTCACCTAATATTTCTGTAAAAAAATGAGTCCCAATACCTTTGCCATTAGACGCGGTGTGTGTGTGTGTGTGTGTGTGTGTGTGTGTGTGTGTGTGTGTGTGTGTGTACTATCTTTCACTGGTATTGCAGCTATACTGCCACTATATTCCAACTAACACCCAGTAATATTATTCACTACTGGAATATCCTTACCAGTCAAAGGGTTAAGAAAATGTAAGTCAGAGAAAGCGCTGTTTCTTAATTTTGAGCAACCGCCCCCCAACACACACCTCGTTGAAGCGTCCATTCATCACCTTATTATACACTCCACCTGCAGCCATGAAGCCACGGCAGTCCCCTCCCACTCCACTCCCGATGCACATATAAGTATCAGATCAATGGTCGTGTGCTGATGTAAACATGTGTAGGTCTTGGGTCACACTCCACGCTCATCGATATGCTGAAACAAATTGTGGAATCCTCATTATGCAACTTACTGTATGTGCAACTGCTGGATGATAAAATTACCGGGAGAAGATATGAAGTACCTAAAAATTGCTTCACAGTCGTTGACAGTTACAAATAATATTAATGATGTAGTATTAAAAGCCACTCATATTGCAGCGTCAACCTTGCCACTCACCCCCAGGCCACAACGGTCACTAAGCATACGGACAAACAAAGAAGGTGGATCACGCTGATCACACAATATCCAATGCCACTAAAATCATTCAACCCTATCACTCCGAATATGTATTATTCATTTTATTCTCGTTATTACCAAGCGATTTTATTCACCACAGGAGAGACTTCTTTGCCTTGGAGAGATAAATACAGGTCTCATTCACCACTTCGATTTTTCTCCCTACACAAAACAAAATCGCCTGTTGAAAGCAAGACTATAACAAAATACATCATCGGAGTGCAGGGGCTAAGCATACGACGTAAAGATCGTATGCCTGAAGGATTTTTGTGGCATTCCGCATCTGTGCCACCGACGCACTCTGATTACACTATAAATTTTTACTTCGCCACGATTTTTACTGTTTTGCAGCTAATTTCACGTCATTCAGTAGCAGAAAAAGACAGTACTAGGGCTTAGCATCTTTTCATTACACTTCTTCGTGACTGGCACCGTATTTTATTGTTAATCCACTATCATAATTCTGCATTCAAGATGGAGATATGGAAAACTTATGGGTAAAAGCAGTATTATTATCCACATACTTAGCCACAATACTGACAGGAGGTGAGACTGGTGAGGCTGACGGTTGACAAGCAGTGAGATTGACACCTGGGAGAAAATTAAATGCATCTCACATTATTTTATATTTACGAAAGACAGCGAAGCACCCTCTAGCGGTTCAATTGTTACTGATAATTTTTCCACCTGCCGATCGTACCATATCTCCCATCCCATATATTTGGATCATACAGTTTAAGTATACCGATTAGCGTGCAGCGTGTGCCATATTTTTTAAAAGAATACGATCATAAATTTCAATCAGTACATAGCCATGGCTGCGGAATTTGGAAAAAAAAAAAAAAAAAAAAAAAAAAAAAAAAAAAAAAAAAAGGATGAAAATAACCTGCTCCGTTACTGCCCGGCTACACGCAACGTACAGTCGACGTCAAAAGTCCTGTTGCCTTTCCTGCTTTTCTCTCTCTCTCTCTCTCTCTCTCTCCACGGGCTTCGAAGGTCAGTGTGGTGAATCCGCGCAACCCACCCTGATAACACAGATCTGTGGCTGAATAAGGTCATCAGTGTTGGCTGCTGCGGATTCACCACAATGATCTGCGAAGTTCATGGAAAGAACAGCATGACAGGTGACACGACTTTTGATACCGACTATACCCCCACCCTCCTCCCATAACCCCCCCTCTCACACCCCGGCTCCCTTCCCCCCCCTGCCCTCCCCCACTCCACCCCCTTCCCCCATCTCTTCCCAAGACACCCCATCCCAAGACACCCCATCCATTCCGCACCTCCGACGAACCCCCTCCCTCAGCAGCCCCTTTCTTACTGTTGCCTCCTCCAGTCCAACCCCCTTCCCTCCACACCCCCTCCATGCCAGTATATGCTGTATATCACAACCTCAGTCCCTGGAGAAAGGAATACAAAAAAAAAGCCACTCCATTATACAGTATCTTTGGCCACTCACTCCTACAGCGACACACACACACACACACACACACACACACACACACACACACACAGCCTGAATCAAGACCAACGGGCTACGGCGCGTTGCCGAAAAATATACCATCCTGCTTCACAGGATTGATAAAACAATGAAACTAGCGGACAATAAAAAAAAAAAAAGTAAACGGTGCGTGAAGAACAAGAAAAAGTGTATATAAAAGGAGAGAGAGAGAGAGAGAGAGAGAGAGCAGCAGCTGTACATACAGGAGCATAAAAGACAGTGTTTACCCTCAGTACAAGCCCACCACACAGAGCAGCTCGCTCGGGGCAGACAGTCTTAGAAATTCCATTCACGTTGGAACAAAGAACATGGCGACCAGAAAACAGAAAAGATACTAAAAGATGATGAAATAAGAAGGGTAGGGAAGAAAAACAATTTTGGGAGGAATCAACGTACAGAATTTGGAAAAGAAGGAGGAACGCTTGGAATACTTGGAAGCTGGAAGTGAAAGTGAAAGAAATCAACAAAATTAGGAACAAGACACAAAATCAGGATTAGATATCACAGGAAAACACACAAGGAATAAAGAAAGACTGAATATCTTTTGAGATAAAATCACATGTATACAGTGAGAATAAAATTTAAAAATACATTCCCGGGTTACCACTGCTCCTGCTACAACTACTACTAGCAGTAGCAGCAGCAGCCAGCAGTAGTAGTAGTAACTGCAGCCCCTGGCTCATGTGAAACGTGAACCCGGTGGACTGCACGCTTAATCTGACATGGTACTGCAGCTCGCCATCCTCCTTCTGAGGGATGGTGAAGTAGTTGCGGGACGTTTGTATTACCAGGCAATAGAGTGACCTGGTTATATCAGCGTCACCACATGAAGGCGTCGCTCTCCACCATCACTATCCCTGGCTGGAGAAGGTTAATCGTCTTCAACCCCTTCCGCAGTCTTTTCCGCCTCACAGTTTTCCGATGGTGTGGTAAAAAGGTGAACGGAATATGGTTTTCCCAGGACACGTTTTTATGGCACTGAATAAATCTTTAATCCCTCGCCAGCCATGAGAGGGTTCCTGAATAAATACGGAAGCTGCTGCACCTTTGAGGCATGGCGAGTGATTTATTTATTCAGTTATTTATATTTATTTTTCTTTTATATATTTACTTGGTTAAGACCGCCTGAAGCACAAATTCTGACAGTGAAGTGCATACCCTCTTGATGCGTTCTGGCTCAGGTGACTGCTTTGGACTGATTTTACCTGATGGAACTGGCCCACTCTCACAACTTATGTAATGAGACGGGGAAGGCTGCACTACCAATACGTGTGTGTGAGCGCCCGCACAAACACACACACACACACACACACACACACACACACACACACACACACACACAGTCCGGCGGTCCACTGTCCGTCGCGCTGGAGAGAGTGTGAGTGAATCTGGAACCAGGTGGGTGAAGGTGAAGGGGCGGAGGGGAGTGGGGGTGCAGCATGTGTCAGGGTGAAATACGGGTGGCAGGATGGGGGAGGGCGGTGAAGCATGTGTCAGGGTGGAATATGGGTGACACAATGGGGGAGGGGTGAAGCATGTGTCTGGGTGGAATACTGTGATGGGATGGGGGAGGGGTAGAGCATGTATCAGGGTGGAATATGGGTAACAGGATGGGGAAGGGGGGGAAGCATGCCAGCATGGAATATGGCTGACAGGATGGGGGAGGGGATGAAGCATGTGTCAGGTGGAATATTGCTGACAGGATGGGGGAGGGGGTGAAGCATGTGTCAGGGTGGAATATGGATGACAGGATGGGGGAGGGGATGAAGCAAGTGTCAGGGTGGAATATGGGTGACAGGATGTGGGAGGGGATGAAGCACGTGTCAGGGTGGAATATAGCTGACAGGAAATATGAGAGAAGGGCGAATAAAACGAAACATGAGTGACCAAACGAATGTGATGGAATGATGGAATGTACGAGGATGGAACAGTGGTGAAGTGTGCAACATGGGTGAGGTGTACAAAATGGGTAAGGTGTGCAACATAGCTGAGGTGTGCAACATGAAATAGGCGCAACAAATGTGAGGGTGTAACATGACTGAGGGTGCAGCATGGCTGAGTTGTGCAAAATGGGTAGGGTGCAACATGAGTGAGGTGCGCAAAATGGGTAGGGTGCAACATGAATGAGGTGTGCAACTTGGCTGAAGTGTGCAACATGAGTGAGGCTGCAACATGGGGAAGGTCTGCAACATGGGTGGTGAGATGTGCAACATGGATGAGGTGTGCAACATTGCTGAGATGTGTAACATGGGTAAGGGTGCAACATGGGTGAGAATGGAATAGGGTAAGGCGTGCAACGTGGTTTATAGGTACAAAATAGGTAAAGGTGCAACATGGGTGAGGGTGGAGCTTGGACGAGGTGCACAAGTTAAATGGGGGTAAGAAAAACACGTGGTGGGTTGAGTGATGGGTGGTGGGTGAGAGTGGAACGTGGACACCTGTGACGATGGGTGCTGTAACAAGCAGTGTTGGTGGAGGGAAGGTGTAAGCCACAGATTTCATATGAAAGTTCCGTGTCGGAGGACGGAAGTGTGAAGCGGGTGGAGAAGAGTGAGTGGGATGTACTGGGATGGTGGTGGTTGGAGGGGATGTAGCAGATGGATTATAGACAGTGATGATGGACACTGTTGACTAATTCATTAGGACATGGCTATGGTTTGGGTGAATATTTTCTCAAAGCCGAAGAAGAAGAAAAATATGACAATGAACAACACGTATATCAACAATAATGTAAGCAGGATTCTGACAATAAAATAAAACATTTAAGCAACACAAAACGCAGGCACAACCAGCCAGTCGACCTCCACAAACTGCATACAAGTTGAGTCCCGTTTTTTTGTGGGGATCTTCGTGCTTATCTTTATGGGTGTCTCATGCCAGCTGGGTAACATGCGGCGAAAAACATTATAATTGGGTTGCCCGCCAGATTTAAAAACGGGGAACTGAATGCTGGAGGCGGTGTCTTCTCGGTATTGGGGAAGAGTAGGGTGACTAGAGAGGAAGAGGAGGAGGGAGGAAGAAGGGGAGGGAGGAAGAGGGGAGGGAACAAGGGGGTGGGTGGAGAAATGGGTAAGGAAAGTGGAAGGAATCAAAAATTGGGTAGAGGGAGAAGATGTGGTGAATAAAAAGGGCCTCCAGGCGTTTCTTTCCCCATTCAGGAACGACCCCTATTTCCACGACATACCACCCTCCCTAACATACTGATGCAACTTATCTCTCCACCTTGTTGTCGGTCTCTCTCACCCCTTCCAACCATCTCACTAATACACTCTCCTACTCAAACGCTCATTTTCCATCTGCTGCTTATGGCCGATGCAACTCAAGTCTTTGGGTAAATTGTTACACTGATCCTATTCCACACCTCAGTCATTTAATTTGTCCATCTGTCCTTCACTGTCACCCCATAGGCACTTCTAGGGTTATTTATATGTACATTTCTTTCCTTTGATTTATGACCTTTTTAATGCGTCCACATTTCATTGTCATATACTAATGTTGAAACTCATTTATTTCCATGCAATATTTCCTTCCCCCCAACACCTACACTCCTATTGCTCTGCGTCACCTCCCTTCATGTATCCCATTAATGCTTTCAAGACCATGATTGCCTCTATCACCTCCCTTCATGTATCCCATTAATGCTTTCAAGACCATGATGTATTTTATAGTTAATTCTTGCTGTCTCCAGAAGATCTGATTCATATAAGGAGATATTTCTCGAACCTGAGAATTATATATATGACTTTCATTAACTATTTCACTACTAGACAACTGTCCCACG
>NC_137037.1:7372535-7377535 GCF_032717465.1 Coenobita brevimanus | reverse complement strand
TGTGTATGTCTCTCGTCATCTGTATTTGAATGATAATTGTTCTTCACCTGCAATATCAGCTTCTCTGAGGTTAGGTAGAGCTGAACCGCCTCCATATTTTCTTACTCCCATCAGGTTGCTGACTCTTCCACAAAGACTCTCCACACTGTATGCAATTCACCTCCCATGTGTAATGCTAAATTCATCTCTGCTTCTTTGAGCACGGTGGATTCAGGTTTCTCATCTACTCAACTCCTGCCTTCCACTCACTATCTTCAGTCTCTCACTGCCGCGGTACTCGAATCTCTGTTTTCTGTTGCTACTATTTTCGTCAATGCTCTTTGGAACTCTCTTGTTTCCCCCTTCAGTCCCCATTACAGTGGACACGCAACTCTTACTCCTGCAAGGTTCTGATAGATCTCTTATGCAAGAGATGACCGGTGCTCTCGCTTTTGCTTGTACACAACTGGTCAAAGGCACAAGAATGGTTTTCCTCAGTCGGCATTTCCCATGGTTTATATGATCTCCAGTCTTTTCTTAATGTGCCCAACATATCTAAATGTTCAAATAATGCTTCTTGCTTCTTTCTTCAATATTTTTTTGAAAGAATACCGGTACTTTCAGGTTCTTAGTCTTTTGGCTTTTATATATCTGTAAACAGTATCTGCCTAAGTAGGTTATCTGTATACCATTCAGTCCATCAACAAGGAAGCGTAGGGACCCGAGAAGTTATATATTCCAAACATTTTTAGTTCAGTGGTCAGTGGCATATCCCACACTGGTATTATGTGAGAACTAAAACCCAACCATTACTCGGATGTAAACCCTTATGAGCCACGTCCGGTAGGGAGTGTTTACCCATTAGACCACTCAGGTCTCTAACTGGTTCTGTGAACAATTCACCTCAGAACTGTTAATGGTTTACTGGGCAACAAGAAGCTTCACTTGGCTTGTCATTCAGTAAGAGGAAGGTTACGTATCACCAAGGAATAAAAAAAATACATAAATAAATAAACGTGTATTCAAATAGGGAAGTAGCCAAATAAAAGAAAATGTACAGGTACGTTCCATTGTATAAAAAAAAACAAAAACAAAAACACGTATAGTATATTCCTACTGAGTAAGAAACAGGGAGGCCAGACACACAAAATAATGATGATGTCTAGAATTAATGGCGCTGAACAAAGTCATCCTGCAGGAAGCAACAATATAACAAAAATAGTCATCATAGTGAGAGACTGGGAACACAGAGAAGGGAACTACTGATGGCTGTAATAAAGTGGGTGATACACTACCCTGCCTTGGCTAATATCATCCTTATATCATCCTAATGTGAGTCATTACTACTGGGCATATTACTGGTATCATCATAGGTTTAGTTTGGCTCCGTGAGTATGTGTAAACACACACGATATTGTATGTGTGTGTGTGTGTGTGTGTGTGTGTGTGTGTGTGTGTGTGTGTGTGTGAGTGTGTGTGTGTGACAGAGAGAGAGAGAGAGAGAGAGAGTCGAACAAAAAGTTACTGGGTGATGGAAGTAAGACCAGCCTTCGAAAGAAACCATCTGCTAACAGTAAAAATCTGGCACTACTGTCTATATCAGCTATTACCAAAAAGCAAAGCACACCATCCAGCCAAACCGAACCCGCCGAACCAAACGAAATGTGTGATGGAAGGAGGGACGAGCAAGGGAAATTGGTGCAACTGTGCAACACCTCAGCTGCAGGTAATAACAATCAATTAACCCTGACGGCCTCACAAACGAGGGGTTTGGATGAGCCGCCCATCAAACAGAAATGTTGACTATGGCGGCTGAGTCGAGGAGCAGGAAAGATGACCACTATACCTATTTTACTCTAACTTGGCATATAACTGCCACCGCTTCATGTTGAATGCTGAGATGTAAGATATGACACTAAAACATGTTGCTAGTCATGAAGAAGTGCTGGGGAAAGGATGAAGAGACACAGTATTGTCTTATTCTGCCACTGAGTTACTGTACACGAGATACTTTGCAACAGGACGAAAATCCTGGCCATGAAGAAGTAAAGTGAGTATAAACAAGACTCTCAGGGCCACTGAGGCAATTAACCCTTTGGATCTTGCGACGCCTTTTTACTTGACACCACCACAGGATTTGTATCCATCCTTATGTCGGGTTAAATACAGCCTTAACTAACCCCCACAATTAATACACACCCTTCACACACTGACTAAAATCAATCCAGTGGTACCCTGCTAAGAATAAAATAATGTATTGACAATACTGTACTGAGAGGGTTAACACTGACAATCGTGAAGGTGTGGACAACGATACAAAATAATAAATCAATGCAATAAGTAAACTAAAAAGGAAATGTGGAAAAAAAGAGGAAAGATTTGAAGCAGATAATTGCAAAGGATGTCCGGTCTTTCCTGTCACTTCTTAATGTTTTTCTTTTTTCATTACAGGTGGCTTTACATTGAGTGACAAGCCAAATGGTTTCCCTGTAAGCCAAGAAACCATTTACAACGCTGGGTGGTAACCATATAACCAAACCATACAAGTTCCTTTATACGTGTCAACAAGTTGGTCGGTGGAGGGTTAGTGCCCCTCCTTGTAAAACAAATAACTCAGAGTCAAATGGGCCACCCCTTATGGGATTATGGCGTCTGGCAATAGATAGATAGATAGATGTCCGACCTTTTGTGTCTGGTTGTTATGTACACTGTAACGTGTGATATATTGATAACAAACACTTACAGGTGTTGTGTACACTGTAATGTGTGATATATAATGGATAACAAACACTTACAGGTGTTATGTACACTGTAACGTGTGATACAGGCTGATAACAAACACTTACAGGTGTTACGTACACTGTAACGTGTGATACAGGCTGATAACAAACACTTACAGGTGTTGTGTACACTGTAATGTGTGATACAGGCTGATAACAAACACTTACAGGTGCTAAACACCAATATATGATGACAAGCTGATAACAAACACTTACAGGTGTTGTGTACACTGTAACGTGTGATACAGGCTGATAAATAACACTTACATGGTGTTGTGTACACTGTAACGTGTGATACAGGCTGATAACAAAACACTTACAGGTGCTGCACACTAAAATAAAATGATACAGGCTGATAACAAACACTTACAGGTGTTGTGTACACTGTAACGTGTGAGTTACAGGCTGATAACAAACACTTACAGGTGCAAAATACATTGTAACGTGTGATACAGGTTGATACTCAAGCACTTACGGTACATGTGTTGTGTACACTGTAATGTATGATACAAGCTGATAACAAACAAACACAGATGTTCCGTAAATGACCGTCAAGAACTGGGGGCTTCCTTACATTTTCCCACACTCGGTTAATAATAAAATATCGTTTACTCTCAAGTTTTTTCTTATTCACCATCTTCCACTTTTCTTTAACCCCATCAGACGAGGACGTCTTTAGCATTTTACTCATAATGTCTTTTCGATGTCCCTTAAGCTTTGGAAACATTTTCAGGAACGGAAAGGCTTCTACAGCCTTCATTATCTCTTTCAGAGGTTTTTCCTACACTGAATAAAATCGTCTGGAACAAACTCAGTGAAATACAGACTACTTCCTCGTAACCAAAGGGTCAAGTCACACTCTTGCACCCCCTTACCTCTACACTTTTAGCTCTGACTTTTGGATCATCTTATTAGCTTTGTGCCCACACTCTTCCATACTCTTACATTTTTAGTTCACACTCTTCCATACTCTTACATTTTTAGTCCACACTCTTCCTACCTCTTACTCATACTTTTAGTTCACAATCTTGAACCATTTTTCTTCCTCGCATTTTTAGTCAGCAGTATTGTACCCCCTACTCTTACCTAATCTACCTTTGCACACTCGCACTTCAAATCCACACTTTTCGCAACTCTAACTCTTACTTTCTCCCCAGACCTTTCCACACTCTTATATTTTTTATTCTCATTCTTACACATCTTATTCTGACATCTTTTACCCAACACTTGAGCGCCTCTTACTTTTAATTGTGCCCACATTCTATCACGTTCTGACTCTCCCACTGTTAAATTCTACACTCTTGCACCTCATACTCTCACTGTGGTTATAATATCTCTAATTAAAATCATGATCATCCTTCACACCATCACGAGGACGTCTTTTCTTCTCCTAACATATTTTTTACCTCCACACAATTTATCTCCCCATCAAAAAGGCTTATATGTTACTGGGGTTATGGATCTGTCATATCCAGCTCGATCCACTCTCCCGACATTACCTGGAAATCTAAGTGCACTCGTCAGGAGGAAACAAGAATAAAACAAACTAGAACACCGTAAAACTGTCCAAGGACAATTCTGATAAAATATCCCACAGCCACTGCCTTACTAGAGGCCATGTTATACAGCAAGGACGTATAACCTCCGGCCCGCGGCTGTCCAGCGTCCGACCCGGCTTTAACCTGCTCGGCATGAGCATAGTAATCTGACCCATGAAACCCCTGCCAAAAAACAAATTAAATTCCGACAAACAGCATTGCCCGGCAGCAGCTATCGTATAACTCGCCACTCCCCTCACCCCGCGCGATACAATCCTTCTGCCATCCCGCCAGAGTCGCCTGACGTATCGGTGTCCGTAGGACTTCCTCATTGAGAAGAGGCACGTGTCACTCTTATGGGTACACACTTGCTGCGTACCCATGTATGTATGTGGTACTTTTCAAGTTCAGACATATTTTGAGATCTTAAACTGTGAGATTTAAACATGACTCCAATTCCTTTTTCCAAGTGTGGAAGTCTGCATCCTGATTTTAATTTTGCATGTTTTCCAATAAAATTCTTGTATATAGTCACTCTTTGCGTTCTCATTTGTCACACCCGGCCAGCGGGCTGCTCCCGGAAGTCTCATCTAGCCCTTGCTCTGAAAAAGGCTGTCTGCCCTGGAAGGGGACCTTGAGGTCAAGGTAATCGATGTTGGTGCACAATGTTCATAGGTCATCACAGTCTATAAGTTCCCAAGTT
>NC_137037.1:7304523-7372435 GCF_032717465.1 Coenobita brevimanus | reverse complement strand
TGCGAAAGAAAGCAATGGATAAAGGAAAATAAGACATGATTAATTGTTCAGAGAGAGAGAGAGAGAGAGAGAGAGAGAGAGAGAGAGAGAGAGAGCAAATACGTAAAGTTATAAAAAGGAAGAGAAAATAAAAGAAATCAGAATGCGATAACAGAAAAGTATATTAATAGCAAAGAGGAAGAGCGATAAGAGAGATGAAACTGAACTGAGGAAAGAATGATAACGTACAGGGTTCATCAGTGGAAATTATTATCTTACAGTGAGGTTTGTTAAACAGAGGGGAAAGTGATGTGTAAAGGGGAGAGAGAGAGAGAGAGAGAGAGAAACATGAATTACAGCTCCCCCTGTCAGAGCCGTGGTAGGAAAGTCTTAGAGTCTGCACTGCCCTCAGTTCCTCTAACCAGTGAGAGAGAGAGAGAGAGAGAGAGAGAGAGAAATTGGCTACCTGGCATGTAACGTAAATCTGCCATGGAAAAAGATCTTCCTGGCTTGTACCTCGGTGTAAGTAGCGAGGTTTTTCATTCTCTCTCTCTCTCTCTCTCTCTCTCTCTCTCTCTCTCTCCGTCCGTTTTCACACACCTTTCTTCTCCCTGTGTTTGTTCAGCATCCTTGCATCCCTCACTGTCTCTTCCTTCACACACATTCTTGTTCCTTCCACACTCTCTCGCTCCATTTCTCCCTCTCAGTTTCAGTCCAACTTCCTTCCTCCCTTCACCTACGTCCTCCATCCCCTCATCGTCTACTTTATCGCTCTTCACACCCTTTCACCTTCCTCATTACATTCTTCCTCCATCTCTTGACGCCTTCATCTCTCCTCGGTTCTGCCTCATTAAATTACACATCTCATTTTTTTCTCACTGACTCAGCTGTGCCTTAATTCACTCCCACATTCCCTCCAGACGCCTCCATCCTCCCCCACATTCCCCTTCATGCCTCCTCTTTCCCTACTCTTCCAACATTCTTCCTCTCTCGCCCCTTTTCGAGTATTTCCCTCCCTCCCTTCATTGCCTCCCGACGGAGCCTTTATTTTTTCTTGCCTTTCTCCCATCCCTTTCTGCCACTTTTCTCCCCTTCCCTTCTCTCCCCATGTTTCTTCCTCCCTCCATCCTTCCCATTACTACATACCTTTTTTCCCTCTCCTTGTCCCACATGCCTGCCTCCCTCTTCCTCTCTTCTTCCAACATGCCCCTCTTCCTCTTCCTCCCGTTCCCTCTTCCTTGACGTCTCTTTGCTCTCCCATCCCTTCCTGTCCTTCCCTTCATCCGTCCCACATTCATCGCTGTTTGCTTTCTCCTCTCACTCTTTCTTCCACGTATTTGTTAACCTTCTTCTCATTCATCCTGCTTCCTCATTCGCCAAGCTTTTGATTTTCTAACATATTTTCTTTATTTTTCTTCTTCATCACAATTTCCCTTTCTGTCATTTCATTTCTTATCTCTCACCCAACCTTCTTCATTTCTTACCAGCCTTCGCTTCTATTCTCTCTCTCTCTCTCTCTCTCTCTCTTTTCTTTTCCACCTCCTCCTCCTCCTCCTCCTCCCTTCATTATCTCCCTTCTCACCTCCTCTGTCCTCCTTGTGCCGATTGAGGGGGAGAATGTGGGTGAGTTATCAGCAGAAGCCAATGTAGTGGAAGGAGAGCAGTCAGGTGGAACACCGCCAGGAACAAGGCTTCATCAGCAGCCAGTGAGGTGGGGGGGAATGAGGGGTAGGTGCAGAATAATTCCTTGGCCCAGGCCTTAATCACGTCGTTGCAGACTGAGGTGTGTGTGTGTGTGTGTGTGTGTGTGTGTGTGAGAGAGTGACACACACACACACACACACACACACACACACACACACACACACACACACACACACACACACACACACACACACACACACACACACACACACACACACACACACACACACGTACTTTATACAATTCCGCATTAACCTTGATTCCCGGCGTTTCTTGGCCAACCTTAAAATTACTGGCGGTTGGGATATCCCCTTCTGTGGACACTGGACATTGAGGGGGAGCTAAAGGACGTTTGTATGACAGGGAAGCTGGAGTTGCCATGCTATATCTGTGTTGCCGCGTGAAGGCGTCCCTCTCCATCACCATCAAAAGTTGTACTAACACGTAAAAGGCCGTGTGGTACTGAAGAAGCTAAAACTGAGGGTGCAAAGGTGTAGGACAAACGCCCCCAGTTTTGATGAATAATTACTGAACACGTTTGCATGTAAAATAAGGTTTAGCCTGCATGCCACGTTATAAAGCGTAGTCAGCAATGAGGTGAAAGGCCAGGCACATTTCATCTTCGTGTCTGATAGATCAAATGGACGTCAAACTTAACACTTAAGTTTTTCCCCTTTGCAATATTAGTTTTAACAGCTTCTGCTCTATGAATTGTATTTACATGTTATTCTTGCTGCCGCCAGGACGATATTATTCTATTTATCTTCAGAGGATTTTATTCATTTTAGAATATAACTTGTTGGACTTTAGGTGTTGCTTTTATTGATTTTAGGGGAGACTTTTTGGAATTTTCCTGCAGCTTTCATGTAACCAGTATCACTATAAAAGGGTCTTACTGTAGTCTTCATTAACCCCACTTTCGTCAGCAGGACTTAGTTGTAGCCTCCAATAACCCCTTTCACTGCAGGAGGCGTTAGCTGTAGCCTTCATTAACCTCTTTAAGTACAGGTTATAGCTGTAGCCTTCATTAATCCCTTTCAATACAGGTCTTATCTTGTAGCCTTCTATTGACCCCTTTTATTACAGGTCTTAGCTGTAGCCTTCATTAACCCCTTTCAATACAGGTGTTAGCTTAATGAGTCTTTATCTGTAGCCTTCATTGACCCCATTCAATATAGATATTATCTGTAGCCTTCATTAACCCCTTTTATTACAGGTCTTAGCTGTTAGCCTTCAATTAACCCCTTTCAATACAGGTGTTAGGCAATAGTCTTCGTTAACCCCTTGTAGCACAGGAGGTCCCTCGAGCTGAGTAGGATGGTCTGGTGGTGGCTGCAATAAAACAAGTGACGTCATCATTCTGAAGGAGTTAAGAATATAAAGGTGGTGAAGGTGTCAGTCAACAAGGACAATACTTCTTTTATACAATCTTGCCTAGATTTGTAACCTTTGACAGCTTATTCATGTAGTTCAGTGGGAGAAAAAGAAAAATACTACAGTTCCACGCTCTTATCATAGCACTTCTTCGTGACTGGTATCATACTACAGTGTTATCTGTTGCTACAACTCGGCATTCAAGATGGTGAGGTGGTAAATTTAGCCCAAATTAGAGTGAAAGCAGTATAAAGAACCTTGGCGTTGCTTTACTTTTATTGTGCCAGCGTTATGGAATTGCATATTTTACATTGTTCTAAATACACACATAAAAACATGCATACAAATGTACATAATTGCATTGATACACACATACATACAGTACATATACAGATATACATACATTCGTACATGCCTTCATACATACTGTATACTAGTACATAATATAAAGGCTATGTACATACATGCATGGATACATACAAACATACGTACAGTGTAAATGCATATAAATTCATTCATGGATACAGAAATTTAAATATTATAATAAAACTTTAAGTAGGCAGGCAGGGAAATAAGCACATACGGGTACATAAACGGATAGAAATGATCAAACTGACTTGTAGTTAAGTAGATACAAAAATAAACAAACGATCAAACTTGTAGTCAAACAAGAAGAAAAGCAGATACCAAATTAAACGTATTAACAAACAGTGGTACTCTCACCTGTGTCCTTCCTCTCCCGTCCAGTTCCCAGCCCGGTGATGATGACGGCAGGCAGCGTGAGAGAAAGAGAGAGGCCGAGTGACTGCTCCGTCGCACGCTGTCACTCTCATGCTCTAGCTTACACACACACACACACACACACACACACACACACACACACACACACACACACACACACACACACACACACACACACACACACACACACACACACACACACACACACACACACACACACACACACACACACACACACACACACACACACACACACACACACACACACACACACACACACACACACACACACACACACACACACACACACACACACACACACACACACACACACACACACACACACACACACACACACACACACACACACACACACACACACACACACACACACACACACACACACACACACACACACACACACACACACACACACACACACACACACACACACACACACACACACACACACACACACACACACACACACACACACACACACACACACAAACACACACACACACACACACACACACACACACACACACACACACACACACACACACACACACACACACACACACACACATTAACAGGGTGACATATACAACCATTCATTTGCATGCGTACACAGAGTCAGACTCCACTCACGCAGTAGCTCATAAAGTGACTCACCAACACTGCCACTACTGGCATACCTCTTCCCCCGAACCACCCACACACGAGATTTAACAAGCTACCAGAATATCATAAACAAAGTGAGATGGACAAAGTGAGACACAAGACGCGATGGCAACGATGGAATTATTATGTCAGGCAGGGTATTGCAGAGGAGGAGGAGGAGGAGGATAAAGAGAAACAGGAGGAGGAGGAGGTGAAGGTGGAAAGTTAGCGGAGAAGAAGAGAATGAGGAAGGTAGGAATGTTTGGAAATAAGTAGGTAGGAAATATAGGGAAGAGAGTGAGAAAGAGTGGAAGAAAGGAAGGAGGGGGGAGGGACTGTGATAAGAGAATAGACAGTATAGGAATAAATGTTGTGCAGTCGGAGAGAGGAAGATAAGAAGGAAGCGAAGGAGATAGTGAGAGCAGGAAGCGAATAGGTAGAAGGAGAGGTGTAGGCATGGAAAAGAAGAGAGAGTGAGATAGTCAAGAGGGGCTAGGACATGAGAGTTTAATGCAGTGCGTATGTTCAGAAAAATTCGGGAAGGAGGAAGAGGAAGAGGTTGCAGAATTAGAAAGAGACGAAGAAGGAAGGCGAAAATATTAGAACTGTGAAGGAAAGCGGTGGGAAGGTGGGTAGATTGAGAGGCGAGAAGATTGGAATTGTGGAGGAAAGAGGTAGGAAGGTCGGTAGTAGGGAGGAAGGGAGAGAGGAGAGGAGTGAGGAGACCGGAGAGGGAGGCAAAAATGCAGAGTGAGAAAAGTAGGGAAGGAGGTAGTGAAGTAGGAGGGAGGGCGTTGGTCCTGATGTGAATACAAAATCGTGTAAATGTGTGAGATGAGCGCAGAGTCTCCCGCCCTTGAATTCTTTTACTGGCGCCGTCTGACCTGTATATCACTGCTACCTGCTGGCGAGTGTGTGATGGATAGACTGAAGGTGGATGGGGATAGATGGATGTGGTTGGTGGAGTGTGAATGTGAATGACTGTAGGGGATTGTGGTGTGTGATTGTAACTGGCGAGTGTGGGATAGGTATACTGAAGGTGGATGGGGATACTTAGATGGATGTGGGTGATGGAGTGTGACTGTGGATGATAGTAGGGGACTGTGGTGCGTGATTGTGACTCTTGATAGTGATATTGTTGATGGGCTTCATATAGAACGACTAGCGATGGATGACGAAAATTGGTGTGTTGTGAAGTGTGCCTGATTGTGGTATGACTGGTTGGGGATGTGGATGGATGGTAGTGGGTGATGGAGTGTGACCGCGATTGTGGATAGACTGTTGAGTATTAAGGAGTGTGGGCTTGATTTTGGATAGATTGGAGTGTTATAATGTGACTGGTTCTGGCCTGACTGGTGTTGGCTGATTACAATTTTAAGTGGATTGCAGGAAGTGGTTGTGGACAGAGTAAGGTTGTGGGGAGACAAGTTTATCAGAGAACGACTGGCCATGGATGGATGTAGATTTGAGTGGGTTGTGGAGAAGGGTGATTGTGGGTAGATTGGAAAGGATTGTATAGTATGACACTAATTGTATACAGAATGACGATATTTATTTGTTACCAGATCGTTAGTAAATATTACAGAAATCATTTACATTTGCAAGTTTCAACGATACTTTTAATGGTGATTGCTGTTTCCCCCGAGTTTACTTGACCAGTTGTATGAAAAGAAAAAAAAATGTGATTCCGGTTTTTGGAACACCTCCCTGACTCACGGTGAGGACTGACTGTAAATTACCCAACTGGAATGAATCGGCCTCCTGAAAAATGGACGAAGTAGATCACAGGAGCTGGACGGAACTGGATATACACTGCCGATTGTCAGCTACATGGTAGACGAAACAGTTGTGTGAAACGCTGTTAGACTAGATATTGGGTTAGTGCTGTCAGCTGCACGGTAGATAGAGGAGATAAATGTGTGAGAACGCAAACGGAATTAAAACAGGGTTGATGGTGGCAGCAATGTAATAGATTGACAAGATAGATGTACGAACGCAGATAGACTGGATATTGGGCTCAATCAGGTTGTTGTAATTTTGGTTGTGGCAGATAGAATGGTATTAGATTATGTTGAAGGTGATGAATATTTGCTTGGTTAACAGTGAAGCTCTGTCAATGGACAGAGTTATTTATAGGCAGAGGCAATAATTGAGGTGACCGGCGATGAATAAACGGAATTCATAATGAACTGTATGAAATTATTAGTAGATTAATAACGATGGTGAGGGTAAATGATACTGAATATGATTAAAGATGACAACAGGAGTCGTGAATGATTGCCGTTATTCCAGAGTACTCGATGAACATGAGTTAAAAAAGAATAAAAAATCTTAGTAGACAGAAGGATTACTTAGGAGAGAGACAAATCCAGACAAGAATACTCAGAGAGACAAACACCCACGAAGGCAATTACTTTCCTTTAGCCCCCGACCATTGACCTTTGTTCGCCCGTATTTTAATCACTAGTCCCTCTGATGTCCCTCAGTCATTACTAAACTCTCGGTGCATATCTATCCAATAGGTTGTCCATAATGTTGTTAACTGTTAGGCAGACAGAAACAAAATCATAACGTCGTTGGAGGAGGAAATAAGTGTTAAAACAGAGTTAATTAAATTGGCACGATCCCAAGATGAAACAGAAGATAAATCCCCCGTCACACCTCTCTGATGCGTTATACACGCAGGGGCTGGTGGTTCTCTCCCTTTCCCACACGCCACCAACACACATCACCGGCCTGGCGAGGGGTGACCGGATCACAGGGATTTTCATTTCCATTTTATAATCGTTCATATCTTTGCTGCACTATTCTTTGCCTAGTGTGGGTGCTGTTATACCGTGCCTGAGGGTGCGGCCACACCTGCTTGAAACATGTGATCGACAACAAGAAATGGACCACCGGGTTAGAGCCGCTGCAGTATCCAAGTCTGAACGTTGGACGGATCCCTGAGCTTCGTTTCTTCTCACATGTTTGAAGCAAATGTGGCCGTACACTTAGGTATACTAACCTCAGAAACATGGTCGCTTGCCTTATGATAGACCATGGGGATGAGAAGTCAGAGGACGATTCATCCTCTCAGCAGTTGTTTTGGCCAAGCGAGTGTGTAACTACTAGAGGTGGTACTCACTCAGACACGAGGTTGATTCCGGTGATGGGAGTCTTGTTTCTGAGCTGCAGATTTAACAAAGAGAAGGCTTGTCGTAGTCCCATGAAGATCTAGAAACTACCTGTCAGCAGTACGGCACTGTGATAAAGGATATGTAAACGTAGCAAATATGAGATGAGGACCAGCTGGCATTTCAGTTTCTTCCCGAATCTTAGCCAATATTGAGGAGTTAGTAGCAGTCGTCACAGCTTCCTTTATTTCCAGAGTTGTCAGCGTCCTGTGTTAGCTGGACACTCAACTGCTGATAGTACTGTCAGCTGCCCAGGTGAGCACAGAGGTGACAACACCGTCATTACCACAAGGTCCATGAGGTTCAGACTAACTCTCCAAAGTCCTCACTCCAACCTGCTCATTCCCTAGCTTGGTTGGGGATGGAGTGGTGTGCCCCTGTAGTTCTTTCGCCTTAACTTGGCACAGATTATCGCCCTGTTGCAGCGTCTACACGTAGCTCAGTGGTGGAATAAGGCAAATTTGCGGCTGTTCATTATCCTCATAGCACTGCGTCGTGACTGCCGTCATATTCCTGTTCTGATTTTCTGTTACAACTCACATTCAAGATGGAGAGATTGCAATTTTAGGCCATGCAGATGTGAAAAGAGTATAGCACCTCGCACTGTATCTTGACTGAGAATCAGAGCAGAATATGGTGCCTGCTTTTCAAAGCCATTTCTTCAAGCACCTCTCGGTCGAATTGTATTTTTCCCTCACTCGCATACGGTCTTGGCGCCGTTCATTCGCGGCTCCAAGTCCTGCCAGAATTTACGAGATTGGAAATATTCTCCAACAGAGTCTTGAGTCTCCTGAGTTTTGTAATTTACAGATCTAACCAATGAAGCGACTCTAATGCCCACCCTTATTTTTTAAGCTTTTGCGAAGCCTTTGTCTTATATTCGTGTATGGTGCCGGTGGGGAGAGAGAGAGAGAGAGAGAGAGAGAGAGAGAGATGTTAGTAATGAAATGCTTTTACTTCTTATAATCGTCTCAGTGGTACCTCAGGGCAACAAGAAAAGAAAACAAGAAAGAGAACAAGATTTTGGCGCATCATGTTGTGTGTGTTTCTTGTCTCTGGGGAGAAGAAAAAGTGAGAGAGGACGAAAGTGAAGGCGATAGTGCAATGGACTTTTCTCGTTTTATGTCTCATATTGGGGAGACCGGGTCTATAATAGTTGAGAAAATTTTTTAATGTATCGTCATTGCATGATAGGTTAATGTTATAATTTAATTATTTTTTGCCAGGAAGCAGGAAAATGTGTCTTTTTGTTTTTCTAATAAATATAGACCAAATAAACGAAAACATTTTTGCCACATGGTTATTTAAAGGTTTATGATGGCATGTAATACGTCACAATTTACCCCAGATACAGGGCAACTTGCTACGCACCCCGGGGTAGATTGAAAGGCATGTTATAGAACCCAAATATGTCCATAATTATTCTATTGTCAGTAACATGTGAATACAGGCGTGGCGGCATATTGGATGTAGTGTGTGTGAAATTAAATTATATTATCATGCATTCAGTTACTCATCACAACCTCTGTCAGTAACTGAATCATTCATTTGTGCAACTGCCATCATTCAGTTACTCCACCACCGTCACCAACACTTACTGAATCACTTACTTGTTCCAATTTCACTATTTATAGACAGAGAGATAGATATAAATAGCTTGATTTATATAGACAGACTGATTCATTGACATAGATTGACAGATGAAGGAATAAATAGATAGTATGAGACAGGTAGATTTAGATAGATATATTAGGTAGATAGATAGATAGACTGCCAGATAAACTGACATAAACTCCGATACCACCTAGATCTGCATAAAGATTAGCTTTACCAACACCGTTCATCAGCCAATATGTTACTTTTACATTACACTGTACTGATCAACACTCTTATATGATTATTATCCATAACTCGGTTGACTGCTGCATCCATGACAGTCTGTCTTCCATTGGTAGTTCAAGGTATGGCTGAAGTGACAAGCTGAAAATATTGGGATAATTTAGTACAGTTATTCTCGAATGGGGTAAAATGATACCGTAACAACTAACCTATTACAACAAAACCCAACACTGGTTTTCTGTACACTTGGCCATGTGAAAAGGGTATGAAATTAGCAAAGGTGTGTAGTGGTGGCGTCATTTTTCATGATGATGATGATATATGACGCCACCACCATAAACCTTTGCTAATTTCATAGCCTTTTCACATATATTGTTCCACACATCAGGTGACTCATCTGCATCATCAGATGGCATTGATATATCAAAATAACATTGAACATTGAAAAAAAATGTAACGGTTAAAATATTTATTTATTCCCTTAGCTCTTACTCAAGCAACGCCTTCAAGCTGCCACTTCTGGCTGTACCTTTGTATGAAAGCTACATAACATGGCAACGACCACTTCCTCGTCTGTAGACTATTTATGGAGATACTGAGGGTGTAACAATTTGGACTTGTAACAACAGGTCCCGGTCTCCCCTATATGAGAGAGGGGGATGTGACCTGGGAGCAGGGCAGTGAAATGGCGGGGGACGGGGACATGTAGGCGATTTGTTTGTGGCCAGCCCTTACCGGATTAGGGCGTCTGGCAATAGACAGATAGACTATATCCTCTCGTTAAAGAGGCTGTTGTGTGCGCAGGACTTTGCGTCAGTTGTTCTGTAGTAATTCAGTTGTATAATAGAGTTAAACGAGTTAATCGCCCAAGAGGATTATGTTCTCACGCAGCAAACCGCATATCGCATTATCTGTACTTGTAGTTGGCTGCTGCTCTAATTATCGCAATTATGTAAACCCTTTCAATAACATAACACTTTCTTCTTCTTTCTTTCTTTTTATAGCTTATTCGTTCTGTCCGAAACAGTGTTATTTTTGTTAGGGGAAAAAAAACTCGAACTCACTGACCTCTTTACCGCCTGGAGACGTCCCTAGGCTGAATAAATCGTCTGACAGCAGCAAGAATAATACGAAAGTGTCGATTGCAGTCAGAATGTCGGGATAAGTAAGGTAACCAGGGAGTCACCGCATGTCACAAAACAAGGCAGTGCGGCGCTGTGGTTGGCGAGGTGGAGAGGTGGTGTGTGCTGTGGTAGAGCGGTATAGGGTAAACTGATATGCAATCTGTTGGTGTTGTGTTAATACAGCATTGTGACATATATTGGTATGAGCTGATAGTGTAATCTGGTCGTGTTAAGGTGTATATGTTGTATTGATATAGCTTTGTGGTATAGTGCGGTATATGCTGATAGTGTAATCTGGTCGTGTTAAGGTGTGTATGTTGTGTTGATATAGCGTTGTGGTATAGTGTGGTATATGCTGATAGTGTATTCCGATGGTGTTGTGGGGTTCATAGTGTGTTGATATAGTGTTGTGGTACATTGTGGTGTAAGCATATAGTGTAATCCGATGGTGTTGTGGGGTTCATGGTGTGTTGATATAGTGTTGTGGTATATTGTGGTGTAAGCATTATAGTGTAATCCGATGGTGTTTTGGGGTTCATGGTGTGTTGATATAGTGTTGTGGTATATTGTGGTGTAAGCATATAGTGTAATCCGATGGTGTTGTGGGGTTCATGGTGTGTTGATATAGTGTTGTGGTATATTGTGGTGTAAGCATATAGTGTAATCCGATGGTGTTGTGGGGTTCATGGTGTGTTGATATAGTGTTGTGGTATATTGTGGTGTAAGCATATAGTGTAATCCGATGGTGTTTTGGGGTTCATGGTGTGTTGATATAGTGTTGTGGTATATTGTGGTGTAAGCATATAGTGTAATCCGATGGTGTTGTGGGGTTCATGGTGTGTTGATATAGTGTTGTGGTATATTGTGGTGTAAGCATATAGTGTAATCCGATGGTGTTTTGGGGTTCATGGTGTGTTGATATAGTGTTGTGGTATATTTTGGTGGAAAAATCAAGGTCGTGTGGTTGTGTTGGGTAGGATAGTTTATGTGATGTCAGGTAACGGTAATGGATTGGTGTTATAGTGTGAGGTATTTCTATTGTGTTTGTAGTGTTAGGTGTGTGGTTTATTATGATGGTGTGGAATGGTGTGTTGGCGTTGTATATATTGCGAGATGGTGCTGTGGCGTAGTATGCCGCTGTCAGGTAGCGTACTCGTAATAATGATGTGTGGGGTGGTGTTTTGTGGTGCAGTGTGAAAAGTGTGGCGTCGTGTAATTATCGTTTTAATAATTGGTAACGCAGTTTTCGTGTTTCGTAGTTTGATGTGTATTGTTTTGGCGTGGTGCTGGTAGTAATGTTGATGTACTATATTGTGGTAAGTACGGCAGTGTGCTTTGTTGCGTAGTGTGTGGTATGGGCCAAGGTAATGCCCCGGTGTAGTGTAGTGATGTGAGGTGGTGCAGTGTGGTGTATTGTGATGTTCTGTGGTAAAGTTTGATGGTGTGGCATAATGTGGTGGTCATTGTTAAAGTGCCTCAGTGTAGTGTGGTTTGTAGTAGTGTGTGGTATGGCCCCAGGTAATGCTGCAGTAATGTTTGGACTGGGGGATGTGCTGTGAATTTCTGCACGCTCCACTCAAACTCAGGGTTGTAATTTCGTCCAGTACGCTGTAATATGAGGTAATACAGTACAATGTAATGTCTTAGCGTACTACGGGGTTGGGTAATGAAAATTGTAATGTACTTGGCCGTGATTTTGAGAGCAGCCATATGGTCATGTCAGATATACAGCCTCATGTGTCCCACCAACCATGGTATAACACACTGAATGACCCACTTGTCCCTGTCCTTGAGCCTGTGTGCTGCTGCTTTGTGTGTGATGTTGCTGTGATATCGTTTGCGTATTTTGTTGCCCCGTCTCTCGTGCTGTGCGTAATTGACTTTACTGTGAAGTGTTCCTCTTAGTGTGCTTCTGTTTTCTTGTTTTGTTGTTTTGGTGCTTCTGTTGTTGTGAGTTATTGTTGATGTGCTTCTCTTGGTATGCTTGCGTTTGTATATGCTTTGTTTGTTGTGATTTTGTCGTGCTTCGTTGGTTGTACTTTTGTTATAATTCTTTTGTTGTGCTTTTGTTATGCATCATTTGTTGTGCTTTTGTTGTGCTTCGTTTGTTGTGCTTTTGTTGTGCTTCGTTTGTTGTGCTTTTGTTGTGCTTCGTTTGTTGTGCTTTTGTTGTGCTTCGTTTGTTGTGCTTTTGTTGTGCTTCGTTTGTTGTGCTTTTGTTGTGCTTCGTTTGTTGTGCTTTTGTTATGCATCGTTTGTTGTGCTTTTGTTATGCTTCGTTTGTTGTGTTTTTGTTATGCTTCGTTTGTTGTGTTTTTGTTATGATTGTTGTGCTCTTGTTGTGCTTCATTTGTTGTGCTTTTGTTATGCTTCGTTTGTTGTTTTTTTGTTATGATTGTTTGTTGTGCTTTTGTTATGCTTCGTTTGTTGTGCTTTTGTTATGCTTCGTTTGTTGTGCTTCGATTGTGTTGCTTTTGTTGTGCTTCGATTGTGTTGCTTTTGTTGTGCTTCGTTTGTTGTGCTTTTGTTATGCTTCGTTTGTTGTGCTTTTGTAGTGCTCTTGTTGTACTTTTGTTGTGCTTCGTTTGTTGTGTTTTTGTTGTGCTTCGTTTGTTGTGTTTTGTTGTGCTTCGTTTGTTGTGCTTTTGCTGTATTTTTGTTGTGCTCTTTGTGCTTGGTTTGTTGTGCTTTTGTTATGCTTCGTTTGTTGTGCTTTTGTTATGCTTCGTTTGTTGTGCTTCGTTTGTTGTGCTTCTGTTAGTATGCTTATGCTGTGTGCCCCTTTAAATGCTTCGTCCTTTCATGATATGTCAGTATCTGACCTGCGATTGCTTCTGTACTGTGCTGTGCTCATGTTGTTGTCAGTTTCAGTTCCTCAGTTTCTGATGCTATGTGGTGCTTCTCATCCTGTACATATTTTTCAGTACTTCTGTTTGCTGCTGTAATTGTGTCTGTGTTTCTTAACCCCTTTCCTGTATTCCTCCTCAGTCCTGCCTTGTTTGGAGAAAGGCATACAACATAATTCCAGCACTCCAGTTCGACACGGACTCTCCAAGAATGATAAAATGCTGCGATATTTCATAAATGGCAAGCGACTCTGCATTTATCCCAACCAGTCCCAGATTAAAAAGAGCAAGGCCAAAATTTTTAAGGCTCGTTCCAAAATTCTTAGAAATCTTGACGAGGACCGGAGGTCGGAGACTGAGGCAAGCAGTTTTAGAATAGACTCAGATTTTTTTTTTTTTAATCCAAGGAAGAAGGAACCAAAGGCCAGGAGCCCGCAAATTGTTCCCTCCAAGAAAAAACAAACAAACACAAGATAACAGCGAGCTAAATTCCATATCCGTACATTTCAAGATGCCTGGACACACTGCTTTTGAAAGACTGGAGATCATAGGCTGTAGGAAGCACAGACAGAGGAAGACAGTTCCAAAGTTGACCTGTTGCTTATATGAAGGGCTGGGAGTAACGGTTAACCCTTGCATTAGAGAGTTGGACAGAAAAGGGATGAGAGTTTGATGCTAAACGGGTGTTATGTGCCGTCATAGAGGTGGGGGGATGCAAGCAGACAGATTTACACATTAGTCTCAGCATTTCTGCAAGTGTACAATATACGAGAATTTCAGCTTTTACCCTCCGGAGTATAATGGGATATTTTGTATTATATTATTGCTATAGCAACACGATTTCTGCTCAGTTAAGGGAAAACATCTTGTAGTGTAGTGGTTAGAAACACTGGCCGTCAGCACCATTACTACAGTTATTTTTTTCATATTGTTGCAGTCAATCGAGTTTATTCAAATTCAGGGAAATCTCTTGTAGTGGAGGGGTTACTGTTTTCAGCTGATGTTTCTCCAGAGCTGAATATAGTCGTATGGAGGTTAGCTGGCTGAAGAGGGCATTCTGGAGATTGTTCTTAACGCCTTCACCCTAAGGGTTCCTTCTTAGTAAGCAGTCACCTGTTGTTTGTAAAATAAATACAAGAGAGGATAAAGTTGTCTCTTGCCGGGCCGCAACATTATTTTTCCTGGTATACTTCGCCATCCAGACATGTTGACAACGTCAGATCGAGTGTTTCGAGAAAAGTCTCATCCCATCCCCCAGCAAAATAAGGCATCATACTAAGTGAACGTTAGGTTAAGCCTGATTTGTTAGGTATAGGTTGGTTTGCTGTCGAAACACGGATTTCTGATGATTTTGTGATTTGAATAGACAAACAGTCTCATATGTTTCCGAACAAAGGCGCGACGATGTTGGCTCATTTCTGGCTGAACCCGCTCCGACGCTGCCAGTGTGACTGAAAGACTAAGTGTACCGGAAGAAAAAAAATACGAGCCGAGCCCTTGAGCCGATATATATATATATATATATATATATATATATATATATATATATATATATATATATATATATATATAATGTATATATATATATATATATATATATATATATATATATGTATATATATATATATATATATATATATATATATATATATAATGTATATATATATATATATATATATATATAGATGTATAAATAGATATATATATATATATAGAGGTATATATAGATGTATATATATAGATGTATATATATGTATGTATATAGATATATGTATAGATGTATATAGATGTATGTATGTATATATATATATATATGTATATATATATATATATATATATATATATATATATATATATATATATATATATATAGATGTATGTATATAGATGTATGTATATAGATGTATGTATATAGATGTATGTATATATATATAGATGTATATATATATAGATGTATATATATATAGATGTATATATATATAGATGTATGTATATAGATGTATGTATAGATGTATATAGATGTATGTATATAGATGTATGTATATAGATGTATGTATAGATGTATATAGATGTATGTATATAGATGTATGTATATAGATGTATGTATAGATGTATATAGATGTATGTATATAGATGTATGTATATAGATGTATGTATATAGATGTATGTATATAGATGTATATAGATGTATGTATATAGATGTATGTATAGATGTATATATCTATCTATCTCTCTATCTATATATCTATATATATATATATACACAGTATATATACACACACACACACACGGAGCGAGAGAGAGAGAGAGAGGGGGGGGGAGGGAGGCAAGTTTAGTGGGACACAGGTCATTTAACCCTTCCAATGCGAGAGGTCCTTCCTAAGCTAAATGCAATTGTTTGTAGGTTTGCAAGGACACACTACAGATGCATTCATGGACTAAACTGGTAAAAGCTTTCAGCAGACTCTATCAGCTTGTAAATATCTCCTAAGTAAAGTAGAAGAGATTGGTGGTAATGTTAATAGTATATAAGCACGGCATCGTCGTAAAGGGGTTGAACCGGTGTGTGTAGATATTACTGTTGATGTGTCCAGACTGTTTTGCTCTAATTTGGAGAGCAGCGGAGAGCATTTGGAGAGTCGGTGGTGTTATAGGAGGCTGTATTTAAACTCTACCGGCTGAATGTATCTTGTAAGCTGAAGAAAATCGTCTGAAAGGAGGAAGAATGAAATGAGAGACATGACAGAATACTGAGATGGTTAAACACCATTAGGCCTGACGAGTCTGTATCTGTGTAACTCTCTCTCTCTCTTTCTCTCTCAGAAGTCACTAATGGAAATCAATATGTCTTCAGTTTTTCTTTGGCGACACGTCTGACAGCAGCTCCTTGCTACCTCTAGAACCCTCTTCCCTTTTTTGGAGGTGAGAGAGAGAGAGAGAGAGAGAGAGAGAGTTGAATATAAAAAAAGGGTCGGGGAACTTTTTTAGGGTATCACCCAAAACTTTATTTGAGTAAAATTAAATTACCTCCAGACTTCAAAGTAAACAAAACAAGCCACTTTGCTCCTAATATTAGCCACGTCTGTGTACACATCTGTTTGTGGTCCGGCGGCTAAGCATCAAATATGATACATGATTTTACATCTTGTTCATTATAACTTACATCATTTTTGTGAATAATCAGTAATATACCGCACGCATCACCCCCCAAATGTTTAAATTTACCCTATGTGGAGTAATTTACCCCTGTTCCCCGACCCCTGGCCATTCCAGGATGTACAGAATAAAAAAGAAGGCACGAAATGATCTGCAAAATAAAAGGCAGGAAAACAGTCTAACCTCTGTAAATTGCATTATATTGTATGAATATATATTCCAATGGGATACCGTTTCGTCTGTGTACATACGTGTATGTTTAAACATGTACAGGTGTGTGCATATTCCTTGCTGTACATACAGGTTGTGTGTGCCTCTGTTATGCGTGAATGCACTCGGGCGCGTGTTTGTTTGTGTATGTTTTGGGGGATGTAGGGTTGTGTGTGGGGGGGGGTTGGGGGGTTGGGTGTGTGCTTGGTGGGGATGAGTATGCCTAATTTACATACTGACGACGCAGGCAATTGAAGCGAAATTTATACGTAAAATATGTCGACATGCAGCCTAGAAATGTCAAAACCTATGTTACCCGGATTTTGAAATGTTTTAAGCTCGGGAAAAGATCGTGTGCAAATGGATCTGGACATAGCTTCCCAACGCTGTATAATCTTTCTCAATCAGTGGTTCTATCCTTCTATCTGTGCCTTCATCGCTAGCTTCCTTTCTGGTCGTTCTATAGCCGCTGTTATAGACGGCCATCGTTCTTCTCCTAGATCTATCAACAGTGGTGTTCCTCAGGGCTCTGTCCTATCACCAACTCTCTTCCTTTTATTCATCAATGATCTTCTAAGCTGTACATCTAACCCTATCCACTCATATGCTGATGACTCCACCCTTCACCTTTCCATTCGGTTCCCGCAACGCCCATCTCAACAGTTACTTCAACAAACAAGGGATGAGGCTATGGCACACCTAATGTCTGACTTGGCTCGTATCTCTGACTGGGGTAAAAATAATATGGTTGTCTTTAATGCATCTAAGACTCAGTTCTTACACCTTTCAACCCGACAAAATCTTCCACAGGTATACCCCCTAATGTTTAATAATATTCAGCTTAATCCTACATCATCCTTGAACATGCTTGGGGTTTCATTTACTCGGGACTTATCTTGGAAAGATCATATTACATCTCTTGTAAAATCTGCTTCCAAGAGATTGGGTGTGCTAAGCCGACTCCGCTCTTTCTTTACCCCTGCGCAATTGTTGACTCTATACAGGGGTTTTATCCGCCCCTGTGTGGAGTACAACTCTCATGTGTGGGGAGGCTTCCCTCATACAGCTCTTCTCAATAAGGTGGAGTCAAAGGCTTTTCGTCTCATTAACTCTCCTCCTCTTACTGACTCCCTTCAACCTCTGTCTCTTCGCCGCACTGTTGCATCTTTATCTCTTTTCTATCGCTACTTTAATGGTCACTGCTTCTCTGAACTGTCTGCTTGCATTCCTCCACCTCTACGACGGGCGCGTAGCACCCGTCTGGCAGCAGACTCTCATCCTTTTTCTGTCCAACTCTCTAATGCAAGAATTAACCGTTACTCCCAGTCTTTCATTTATGCAACAGGTCAACTCTGGAACTGTCTCCCTCTGTCTGTATTTCCTGCTGCCTATGATCTCCAGTCTTTCAAACGCAGTGTGTCCAGGCATCTCAAAATGATCGGATCTTGAATTTGGCTCTATATTGTATTTTGTTTTTCTCTTGGAGGGAACTGTTACTGCGGGCTCATGGCCTTTGGTTCCTTCTTCCTCGCATAAAAAAAAAAAAAAAAAATTAAGTGTTATCCTGAGTCGTAATATCGGTTTGGTTTGTCTAAATAATGGAATGTTTGGGAATGTATAAGTTACGTGAATGTACTGATGTCTGAATGTAAGAGTTTATGAATGTAAGTTTGTATTGTCACCTGAGCCATAGACGAAGGTTGTAATGACTTCATAGGGTTGTTTTCCTATTCTTATACTAATGAATGGGGCCGTGTGTGTGTGTGTGTGTGTGTGTGTGTGTGTGTGTGTGTGTGTGAGAGAGAGAGAGAGAGAGAGAGACTTTTGTTGGCTTCAGCGATGGTGTTCATATTTTCTTTATCATAATGAAGTCATTTTCTGTCTTACATGAGGTTTCTTTCTGTGCCACACACGGATCCCTTTGTCAGCAATACTCAGGTTACGGTTAGTTCATGTTATCTGCCACATTCAGACCACATTCTCTGTCATAATACAGTGTTCTTCAATTTTGGTCACATTTGACACACTAGGCCAATGTCCGTGCCACCCTACTTCACTCATTCATTTTCAGGTCAGTTTCTCTGCTACAATAGGTCACTTTTTGTCATTCAGGGCTCTTTCTGCCACGCTAGGTCACTCTGCCGCACTAGATCTCCTGTGAAATTCAGGTCACTTTCTTTGCCTCACCCAGGTCACTTCTCTGTCATTGTAGGTGTCATTTTCTACCGTAGTTCGTTGTTAGACACTGCTTTCAGTTTGTCGTACTATGATTACTTACATATTTGCCTCTGTCTCCTTTGGTCGTTGCAACACTCATTACACTCTGTTAGCACACATTTCGCTTGTATCACACAAGTGTCACTCCACCACACTTCACTCTACGTAAGTTTTTACTCAGCTACACCGTTCTCTCTTATCCATACTTTGCCGACTTTTCTTCACACACTCCCCCTCTTTTTTTTTTTTTTTTTTCTCCTCTCTCCACTGTCTGCCCACACCTCAAATCCTCAGCCATTTGCGGATAGTCAGTGGTAAAGGGAAATGGGTTTGAAATAAATGTGTAACTCTGCCACTACGAATGTTAAATATAGATAGTTAATTTTTGCTGATACCAAACAGTATTATTCAACTGAGAGGATCCCTACATAGAAAGGGTTAAAGCTATGACGGCAGAACACGAGTGCTTTATCCTGCCAGTACCCGATGAGAGGATTCTTACACATCTGAAGGGCTACAGCTGTGCTAATTGTACATGGGTGCTGTATGCTTTGCCATTACCGGGTGATCTTAGCGCATTTGGCGTATTCTTACGCAGCTAAAACGTTAAAGCTGCAGTGGTTAAAAGTGAGTGTTGTATCCTTGCAGCTAACAGGTGCTTGCCTAGCTAATACATGCACAGCCAAAAGATGAACTAGGGTACTTCATTGTATTTAATGGCAGAGATGTTTAGCTAAGAAAATCCTTACATAAATAAAGCGTTCAGGCAGTGACGGTTGAACTTGGGTATATTATTTATTATTTTTTAGTACAAGAAGGTTTAATTAAGTTTAGAGAATCCTTAGACAAGTGAAGGGATAAAGCTGTTATGGCTGAACTGTAGTGCTTAATTCTTCCAGTTACCAGATGATTGCTTAGAGAATCTTGGCGCAGCTGAAAGGTTAAAAACAGTGACCTTTGAATTTAGGTTTGATATTCTCGCTAATGACAGACAATATAAGACGGAGTATAGGTGTGTGGAAGGTAAAGGGATTGGTGTTTTGTACCTGCTGCTTTTGAATTTAGGTTTGATATTCTCTTGTCCATTATTTACTGGGCTTAGCTGGCTCCCTAGCGTCTTTCTTACCTGTATACATTTGGATGTTGCACGTTACACGTCGTTACACATTTTTAAGTCAGAGAGAGAGAGAGAGAGAGAGAGAGAGAGAGAGAGAGAGATTAATAACTTGTAAATATGCATAATGAAATATAAAGAAGGTGCCATGGTGCCTGCAAAACACTTGAGGACAACCCACCCTCCTCCCCCGTGTATATGCCCCGGGGCCCGTTGTCTGGCCCGAGGAACAACGACGTCTTGCTGACAGTTTGGAAAGTTTGCCACGGAGTTTGACTGAGCTTCGTGTTGGCAGCAGATATTAAAGTTGCCGCACAAGTTTACCAGAGCACTGAGTGGTCTTATGTTTATGCTCCCAATATTTACATTGATGACGGTAGTAAGAAACAAAATGTGTGCACCGTTTAATCTTGCTTCCATTGTTGGTGGTATTGATGTGTACATGCAGATGTTTTCGTAAATACATGGAAGGTAGACACTAATTTAAAAATTAGTATCAGTAGGTGTGTTACTGAATGTTTACCTATGTCCACTCTCTTCACAACAGATGATGATGTTGTACAGACAGAAATAAATATCTTCGCAAAGTTTAGCGGATACGTAGCGGACAAATTGAACCATGTAAAACACGCACTACTGGAGATACAGCTTTCATTGTCTCTCACCAGTAATAAATATTCTTCAGACGAATTGCGAAGATGGTTGTTTCTTTGACTGTAAATAAACAGTTCACTTGCGTCATTGTCTCCGTGGTTGCATGTTTTTCTTCATTGAAGGACTGTACGTTTGTATCAAACACGTAAACGAGATGAAAAGGATGATATGGTACTGTTTGGGGAGATGCAGCATTCCTATTTTCTGTCTGTCATCAAACTCCGCCGTGATACTTGCCATGCACATAGTGTTGACCAGTGAGAGTGTCCGGCAGCTTCCAAATAAGTGGGATATCATATATCTCTTGTTTGTATATGAGTTATCAAATTTCTCCTAAGTGACTGAGAGGAATTTTAGGGCACGTCCACACGTGCCTTCGAACATATTATGTTGGCAGCACAGCTGGCAACATGTTTGGGTACATGTATGCAGCAGTATTTGGACAGATGTCTGCAAATATGTTTCAGTGCAGCTTCGAACACTGGCAGCAGAGGCGATGGGATAAGCGTGTCTATACCATGCAGCTGAGACTTCATCATGATGCAGCCAACATGATCTGGACGCTGTTGTTCCCAGCATGTTTGTAGCTTGTTCGTTACTGTGTTGCTTGCATGTTGCCAACGCTTGTTCGAGCACACGCGTGAACGCACCCTAATGGAACACGACATGACATACTGAAGTAAACACCACACCACCATAACAATGAGACCACCACAGCGAGGAAACAGCATTACAGAGAACCCACATGATGCTTGAACTTCCTCTCCCTTTATGGTTGTACTGCAGTAGTCATTGTTGTAGTCCCAGGTTCTACTGGAATGTGAACCCATTGGATTGCGACTTTAGTGTTCTTGTCCTGCAGCCCACCATCCTCCTTTTGAGAGAGACAGCGGAATAGGGGACATTTGTGTGACTGGGCAGCTCCACATCCTAGATATATATATCAGTGCTATCATATGAAGGGGTCCTTTTCATCACCCCCATTGAGGTCGAGTCAGGCAAATGAAGGGACTGTCAGGCCTACAGGGTTAGGAAAACAGCCCGTTGATTATATTTATAGTCCACTGAGCGTCGAGAACCATGTTGCTTCAGTAAAGGTTGCATCAGAGGAACTCCAGTCAGCCAGCCATTTAGGACTGACAGATACTTTATGTCAGCGTCATTCACCTTACTCTGAGAGCAAGGGCCATACTATGCCCACATTACCACCTTATGTACCTTCCCTACAGATCCAGCTTATGCCTTAAGTGCCATATTTCACATACTACCCTCCAGTGCCATTTCATGACTACTCACAGATACTCATCATCATCATAGTTGTCAGACCCACTCCACACAACTTCCTTGTCCTCCAAGATGCCCGGTTTGTCACCAAACACACACCGAGGAGAGGACGCAGCCTTTGCTGCAAGATAAGGCCATAACAAGGTGCCTGGTGCACATGGAACGTCCTCCAGTAGACGACACAGGAAGAGGATCCACAACTGTAGTAGGAAGGCATGTTTAAACTTCTAGTAGAGGAACTACCATCCTTGGACGGAGGCCTATTTGTGCATTTAGTTTAAGGTGTAATGTCTTATAGCTCAAAACTGTCATCTGTTTGACCACCAGTTTCAGTTGAACCACAGTGTACACAAACACTTATTTTATGAAGTAAGCCCCTTTCACTTTCTCATGTGCCCTCCTTCCTCCACTAACGAAAGGAACAGTGGCCTTTCTTTCTTTCTTTCTTCTTCTTCTTCTTCTTCTTCTTTTTTTTTTTTTTTTTTTTTTTTTTTTTTTTTTTGGTCAGGGATCCACGTTTCTGGAAAATGTAATGACATTTGAACAGTTTCGCAGTGGAAGTTCGTCACGAGTTAATTGGGTGTGTATCTGCATAATTTACAAATGTTGCTGCTACCCATGTGAATAATAATTATTGATGTTATTGCTGCTACCCATGTGAATAATAATTATTGATGTAGTTATTATCGTAGTAAGTATAAAAATCAATGGATGTCCAGTTATTAATGTTACGTTATTTTTTTCAGGTAAGTTGTGTTCTACTCTTGTCGTAGTTGTGACAAAATCTGTAAGTATAAGAGCACACAACGTTGATTCATTAGTGTACTTATCTTCAGTGTAATGTTTTCCAAACATTGTGCCGTCACCCTGTTATCCAGCATTGCCTGACTCCTAAACATTGTGTTGTCACTGTGTTATCCAGTACTGTCTGACTCTCAATATTTTCCTTGTCACACTGACTCCCAAACATGTCCCTTCTCTCTGTATTATGGATCATTACCTAACTCCCAGACACTCTTCTCGTCACTCTTTTCCAGCAGGACCTTACTCACAAAAACTCACTCTTAGACATTGTCCTTGTCACCCTGTTTCTCATCATTGTGTCCACATATCCATACCGCCTCATTGTGTGTGTGTCTTCATTCTCTCCACAACACCACACTGCATGCTTTCTGCTCTGTCACCTATACCATATCATTTCAGTATTTTGCTATATGGTGAGTGGAGTGGTTGGATAGCGGGTACTGATGGAATTTGTGTTTGGTGATAGGCTTGTGAAGGATTGGCTGCATGATGTGTTGGTACTTTAGAAGGCAACAGGATGACTATCTGGCCTCCGTATGCCAACACTGAAAATATGTTAAGGTAATTTACGCAGGACAGATGTTAGTATGCGTAGATTCAAACACATTATCAACCCGCTACGCCCTCGTGGGAAAAGAACTGTTCAAAAGAGAAAAATCTGGCGACCTTGACCCATCATAGGGAATGAGATCCGAATGAGCGTTGGCGGCTCATCAGGCAACTGTCAAGATCAGCAACATGAGCGACAGCGTCTCAACTGAGTCAGTGTTTATAAAGGATCCCAGCCAGTTTACAGCATACAGAGATCTCCATTACACATGTTTGGTATCATGGATTTTTTGGTTTTCGTATTTTGTTTACATAAATAATCATACTTTGATTATGAAGAGTTTGTTGGCTGCGTGAGAGAAGATAAGTGTAAAAACAAGCAATCCTCTACACGACTTAAGGTCAGCAAAGTTTGTGTATAACGTTGGCATTCTGTGGTCATCAGCTCACCAGAACAACATAACCTAATCGTCGCGCTCGGCCCCCTCGCTGTCTGTGTCCCCCGGCTTGACCTTGATATGCATCAGAAAATTGAGGCCAAATGTGTATGATATTTTTGCTGATCACAACTTGCAGCTACCGTCTGTGTCTACTGATGCTGCCTCTCGTCTCCTCTCAACATCATTCCTCCTTCCCCATCTCTGGCATTATAATTCTGCCCTTCTAAGTCCCTCTCCCTCTTCTCAGTACCCCTTCCTTTCCCCTCACCGCCATTAAAACTCCACCGTCTCTACCCTCATCTCTCTTCCCTCCTTTCTCTCCCCTCTGTACCCATTCCTCAACCCTCATGAGCTGTACCCACTTTTTGGTCCCTTCCTCTCTCAGTATCAGCTGTATTTCAGAAATATCAATAGTAAATGGATAGTAAAACGATGAATACTGTAGTCAGTGTATAAGTTTGTGGTTTATACTCACTCATGCTGGAATGTACAGACGATAACAACATGGCGTGATTGATTTTGATTCCCTTCCGAACATGATCACGTGGCCCGTGTTGTGGCTAGAACTCTTTTTTGTGACGTAACACATAGATCATTAATGCCCTTGTTATTGTTCATTATAAATTCAGGCTGTATTCTTTGCTGACGTCAGCGTTGGTTCTCCATGCGGTTTTCCTGTTGTTTAAGTATCAGTTCAAAGGTCTGAATAAGGTGACGTGTTTTTCATGATATTCTTGGCATTTAAGACGATTCTGTGCAGCTTAGGAGACCCTTTTCGAGGTGGAGGGGTTGGGTACAGCCAACATTAACTCCTTCACTATTTGGTGGATCTCCTAACCTGAATAACATTGTGTGGAGGCAGCAACAGTGTAAGGTTTGTGTCGTCGTTAGGCTGTTACTGGTTCATTTTTTATCCCTTATAATGTGAACCAACTCCTTAATTGATTGTAAGCGTATGCAGATATCACTAATAAAATAATTAAGAATTATTTCATCACTGGAGGGTTAATTACCCTAGTTTCTGGATGATAACCATAATAATAATAATAATAATAATAACCGCAACAACAACAGTATCATCGTCATCATCATTATCATTCATCATCATCGTTATCATCACCATCATCATCTCCCATCGCTGTTTTTACGCTAATGTTCATCCCAACTCCCACTAAAAACCAGCAGTGTGAAGAAACGAGCACCAATACACTGTAGTAGTAACGTTTGAACTTACTGCGTTGTTGCTGCTGCGACATCGAAGGGAAATTTGACATTAGTGAAAAGGTATTGAAGTCTTAACCGCACAAGCGACTGGGGATCCATATTGTGTAAAGATGGGGTGTACACGTGTGTGTGTGTGTGTGTGTGTGTGTGTGTGTGTGTGTGTGTGTGTGTGTGTGAGAGAGAGAGAGAGAGAGAGAGAGAGATTCAAAGTATTGCTACCGGCTTGGAATATTATTTGATTTAGTGACAAAATGTTGGCTGTTCCTCCTATTCTTGCTAAAACCCCAGCAGATCAGTTCAGGCCTTGTTTTCAGTCACGTTTGATCCTTCAAATTTTTACAGTTCACTTCAGGTCCATCAGAACAGTTTCGGTCAGTGCACAGTACAGCGACTCAGACAATGTCTTTGTAGACGTGTTGAAAAGATCAGGCCTGTCGATGCTGTGGTCTCCGAGTTGTGACAGTTTAGGTCTTTAGGTCCATTCAGATCTACTTGTTCGAATCAGGTCATGCTAATGAATGTACTGTACTGAGTTAGTTCTTGCATACACGTCTGCTGGATGGGATGGGTGGAGAGAAGTGGGCGGGATGGGTGTAATGTGTTTGGGGTGAAGATGGGGTAAGCATATCCAGTGACGATGGACATTGTTGGTCGTATGTTGTTGTGGGTGGAGAGGAGTGGGCAGGACGGGTAGGGTGATGGTGGGTGGTGGGTCTTGGTGGGGATAAGACTCCCTGGGAAGGTGGCCGTTGTCGGTTGGCGATGATTTATTCCAGAACTTTCTCCAAGAAGAAAAGGTAAGCCTGCATCACTCACATATACCTGGCGTCTCACGACGCATGTCATTGTTGTTGTTGCTGCTGCTAAACTCCGGTTCGTCTGGCTGCAGACCGTTGACCACAGGTAAGCAACTGCTGTGTGAACGTCCCACATGTAGAGTATAGCACATACATTGTATAGGGAGCCGGCGGCCAGATGTGGTAGACAGCACCTCGCCGGGGTTCGGCCAGGGTCCTTACTGCGGCGAAGTGCAAGGAAATTAGATTTATGGTTCCCGGATGGACGCCGCAGTTGCTTTACCCAGGGTGCACAGCGCTGCCACATGTAGTTTCCTCGTCAGCGCGTTGCTACGCAGCAAAAAGTAGAAACGTACATTGTTTAGGCCCATCGTTGTTAGAACATTAACCGATATACAACCAGGGTAACTGGGTGGCATCCCAACATTGTGAGAAAAGGATGCCGACACAGAATCCCTACCACAGTCTCTACCACCATCACCATCATCGTCACTAAGCTGGAGGTGGTGTCGTGACTGACGGGTGTGAAATATTCGAGTGAAAGTTTTCTAGTAAAGAACATTTTGTCACCCCGCCGGCTCCACCACTCTCGGGTAATTGCCCAGCTTTATATCCCCAGCACCACCTGCCCACCAGCCCCGTGGTAGGCCGGCAGGCAGGGCGGACGGCAGGAGGAGGATAGGCAGAACCGTGATGGGAGAGAAAAACTGAGGGGGATTGAGGGTGGAGGGGCAGGCAGGGAGGGAAGCAGGTGTACAGGTTATTGGTGTGAAGTGAAGATAGAGTGTGAGTGAGTGATGGTATGGCAAATTAGAGAGAGAGAGAGAGAGAGAGAATTAATGCCTATCTACTGCACAAGGTTGGTTAAGGAAGACAGTGTGTTTGCGTTTAACTGATTCTCATGGACCACTTTGGTTCTGAATCAAGCTGAAATGATGTCACTGGGCCAGATGGTTGTGAAGGAGCTCAGTAGATACCCTGAAAGAGGCTAACTGGACCTAAATGACCCTGAACTGGACTTTATGAATCCAGACTGACCTTACTGGACCTGAAATGAAAGATGGACCTTAACTGTTGTGAGTAGGTCCGTGCATGACAATATTTATCAGAAAAAATATAATTATTGCCCAACAGCACCTGTAGTGGCCATAATTGGGCACTGAATTAATGGGTTAATCTGTTGCTACTTAGTTAAAACGACAGCGGCCAATCCCATATTGCCCCCTTCCAGGTATAAGGGCCCGAAGCTAGGCTGCCGTAGTTTAGTATATTTGCTGAATAGATAAATAATGTACAACCATGTGTTAGGGATCGAAACTTGTTGAGTGTCAAGAGAGTCACTTCCAATGGGGGGTTCTGGCCACTACACTACCAGGAAAGTCACAGGCCGTCGCCACTGCAGTCACGGTAGTTATGCCGGTTTACGGTTACGCCGGCACGACTCAGGTACGCGGTTGTCGACAAACGCACTTTTAAGCTGTGTTTATGTGCAATGTTTACTTGTATTCTTTCATCCAAGATGTCTTTTTTTATTTAATCTCCATGTAACACGTAACATGGTAATTTAATTCCTGTCTGAATACCGCCAATTTCTATGCGAAGGACTTTTCTTACACTATAAGTCTGCGACCTGCACGTTAAACGGAAACACTGAGTATATACTTATTTTTTTATTTTTATTTTTTTTTACACGGAGATAAATTCCTGTTCCTGATGATTTTACTCTAACCTTCCATTCCATTCCTGATCTATGCTGAATTATATTGTCATGAACAACATCCAATTGCAAATCAACATTGCTGCTCTATAACCAGGGTTGGTGATTTTTTTTTAAATCGAAAATGATTTTTTATTTACTTGGTTTTTCTGTTTATTATATGGCTAATATTTCAAAAGCAGTATGCTGACTACTGTTAACTTCATGTCCTGTCAGTCCACTGATGGTTCAAGCTAAAAACCACTGGCCAGAATCCAGATGCATACCTGTTCAGGTCTTGTCTGTACACTACTGGTTAAGGCTGAGTTGCCAGTGGTAATCAAGACAGCATATTCCAAAGCTGATTATTTTACCACACAGAAAAATCTTAAACTGATACTATTATGACATGGCTTTAAGTGACCAAGCATAGCCTACCTAGTCTTATGGCTTTGGTTTTTGATTTGTGGCTCATTATTTCAGATGTATAAATAATTTCAATAATTAGTTACACAAATGTAAAAATATTTTTTGTCATACAATTTATAAATTTCTAATGGCACCATTCTCCAAAATCTGCTAACTTAAAGTATCTGAATAAATGAATGCCAACACAGAGTTATACACAACTTTTATAAACCTTCAAATTTTATTATTGTTAACTTTTAGATAAAAAATAAAAAATCATGATTTTTTTTTAAAGCAAAAAAGTGAATAATTTAATCACATGATTAAATCAGTTAATGCCAATTCTGTTTATAACAATGCAGTGAAATTATCTTGCAACAGTAGAATCATATAAATCTGTTTTTAGAATCGTAATCATATTCGCACATGTCCACTAAAAAATGTATTTACTTATAATAATATATATCTGTGCAGTGTAAAAGTATGGGAGTTTTAGATTTATACTTGGTAACACAAATATCTCCCACACATTTAAAAAAATAAGTAATGATGATGATGATGATGTCAGTAGAAGCAGTAAAGTTATACAGCTCATTCACTGCGGTGCTTCCTTCCTGAATAAAGTCGTTTGTGATAGCAAATATAAAACAGATAAGTGATATGATTACCTTTATATATATATAATTCTAATCATTTCAGTTCCATAATGTCCCTGCAGGTCATTCTCGGTGCTGCCAGACACTTTTATTCGGCAGGCAAGTTTAGAATTTTCAAAGCTGCCTATTATGAAGAAACAAACCTAGGGTCTTCTTTACCCATACAGGTCACTGTCTCTACCCAGATGACTAAAATCGTCTGATGGCAACAAGAATATACCCAAACAAGGCCTTGTCGAACTGAAATTATTATTCCCAACAGTTGCCCTCAAAATACGTTAATAAAACTCCTCCCGCTCCGCCACACCCAGACCCAAAATTAAATATATGTGTTGCATGTAATTTTTCCTGCAACCTGATATATAACGCCACAAGATTTATTGACGGTAACTGGGATATTCAGGCTCCCGGATATCACATTTTTCGTTTCACCTGTATTTTATTTATTTGTTTATTTGACAGATTAATCCAGTCTCTCACTTGAATAAACTCGTCATATGTTGTCGGTAATAACATACAGGCGCCTGTTATCAGGTTATTACCCTTACTGACACTTGCTTTCCTCAGGTTTTTTTTTTTTTTACAGGGCTATTCTTTTCTCCTCTTTTTATTCATCTTAGGAAAGGCATATTGTTGAGATGAAGTGAACAAAGGCTGTATCTAGACCTTGCAGCTCCAGAACTCTTTCGTTAACTGATCAGAATACTGAAGAGATGGGAAGAACTAAAAAAAAAAAAAAAAATGAGGGGGAGATGGAGCTGTGTGTGTCAAACCCGCAACCAGCAGTCGTTAAAGGTCAAACATACGCCTTTGCCTTGTGCCTCTGACATTTACCTCCATCTTGTGCCTTTGACATTTGACCCACAGTTTCGACATAAGTTACGGAAACTATTTACAGCAACTATAATTCTAATCCTTTCAGTTCCACAATGATCCCTGCAGGTCATTCTCGGTACTGCCAAATACACTTTTATTTGGCAGGCAAGTTTAGGATTTTCAAAGCTGCCTAAATTATTTATGAAGAAACCAAACTAAGGCTCTTTTTACCCTTCAGGTCACACTGTCTCTACCCAGCTGAATAAAATGTCTGATGGTAGCAAGTATAAAACGCAAACAATGCCTTGTCAAACTGAATTTATTATTCCCAGACAGTGCCCTTCAAAATACATTAAATAAACTCCTCCCGCTCCGCCACACCCAGACCCAAATTATATATATATATATATATATATATATATATATGTGTTGTGTGTGTGTGTGTGTGTAAGTTTCGCATGTAATTTTGTCCTGCAACATGATACATAACGCCACAAGATTTAGTGCCGGTAACTGGGATATTCAGGCTGCCGGATATCACATATTTCGTTTCATCTGTATTTTATTGATTGATTGATTTGTTTGTTCATTTGACAGATTAAATCCTCTTTCCCACTTGAATAAACTCGTCATATGTTGTCTGTAATAACATACAGGCGCCTGTTATACTATTATTATCCTTTACTGACACTTGGTTTCCTCAGTTTTTTTTTTTTTTTTAACCAGCTTATTCTTTTCTCCTCATTACATCATAGGAAAGGCATACTGTAGAGATAAAGTGAACAAAGGCTGTGTCTAGACCTTGCAGTTCCAGAACTCTTTCGTAAACTGATCAGAATACTGAAGAGATAGGAATAATTAAAAAATAAAAATAAAGTGAGGGGAGAGATGGAGCTCTCAGTGTGCCAAACCCGCAAACCTGCAATCGTTAATGGCCAAACCCTTGACTTTGCCTTGTGCCTCTGACATTTACCTCCACCTTGTGCCTTTGACATTTGACCCACAGTTTCGACGTTAGTTGGGAAACTATTTACAGCAACTACTGTATATTTTATTCCTACAGCTCTCTCTCGATGTAGTATCTCCAGCATCATCCAGAATTCATTGTTATTGTTCAGTGCATGAAGATTATAATAGAAACCAATTTTGTTTAAGTCTCACATTCGAATCCGTACTACTTACTTTGTGCTGCTGTCACTGATAATGGTAGTTACTACAGTGTATTACTTACTGAAGCTGACGTAGTTTAGTTTTCCTTTATTAAAGAAACACACACACACACACACACACACACACACACACACACACACACACACACACACACACACACACACACACACACACACACACACACACACACACACACACACACACACACACACCTGTTCTCTGTTTCTTATTCCATCTTCAGCTCACACATCCTTTGTTGGTTTCGTTCTGCCACATGTTGTGTTCTCTCTCTCTCTCTCACACACACTCATCTTGCCGCCAGTTCTTCACACATTCTTCTTTTTCTGTCACCTCTCACACTCATCTTTCTGTGTCTTCTACATTTCACACCATTCTGTATCTCTTGCTGTTTTCATATTCTGTCTTGTGTCACACCGTTTTATGGCTCTGGTTGTCTCATTATCTTAATTTGTTTTCTCGCTTGACCGCATACATCCTTCTCTTGTCCTCTCTTGTGTTTTCACCCTCTTTAGTACACATTCTTACTCTCTCTCTCTTCTGCTTTCACTCTTCTCTCTCTCTGCCTTCCCCATCGCCCCACCTGCAGTAGCTCCCAGTACCTCCACTTCACTCACCTCACCATCGTTCTCTCACACTCCTGGCCACTCCAGGATGCTCATAATTTCTCATTCTAACTTCCCTCAGCTTCCTCTGCTTCTCCCATCTCGGCCATCTTTCTTCCCTCGCTGGCGTTCCCTGTGCTTGCAAAATGCCATTTTTTTTCTTGTACCTTAAAACCTGACACCAAATGACCCTAAATTACACTAGATATATACGTGTATTATTTTGTGTAGTCGTTTGACACTATGACTGTGTGACTCACTAATATCAGTAAAATCATGTGGCACTAGTGGAATATAATGCTAGAGGTTGATCCGACAATGAGAAGGTAAGTGGTACAGGTATTAACAATGTCTCCTGTGATTAACTCAGGTGAATAAAATCGTCCGGCCGAGGCTGAAATGGAATAAAAGAGTTGCCCCGTCCAATTGAGGGTTAGTACATGTGTTTTACATTAGTATTTAGTAGGTAATAAACCACAGGAGACTGACGCTGGCTGCACTGGCACTGCAACCAAGGCGTGTACACACACAGTCACGGGTTTTATTAGGCTGGCTGTGAAAACCAAAGGACTGTTAAGGGCAAGATATTGGACGCACACTAAGAGAACCCGAATGAAGTAAAAGTGTCATCGTACTGAAGGGATTGAGGAAACAACAGTACATGTGTAGGGTTGGCAACACACACACACACACACACACACACACACACACACACACACACACACACACACACACAGTTGATACGGCTGTGCCAGCAAAGGAGTAAAACATTTGAGAGGAAACTGCTCCTGTATGAAAATGACTGACTTTAGGTGAGGGAATTTAGATTCACCCAGAGAGCTGGAGTGTATGATGAAATTGTGGAAGGGAGGGATGGAGGACTTGAAGCTCTGAAATGTTATTTAGGCTCTGACGTGCACGAATCTGAAAGCAGAAATTAATTATGGATTCAGTGAAACAAATCACACAGTGGATGGCGCTTGCAGAATTGGGAAAAAAGAGAAAGGATGAAGCGTATAAGAGTGAACCTTTGTTTTTTGTCGGCAAGAATAGTCATCGCTTCCACTCTTTGGGTTATTATATTTAACATATACCTCTTCCCTTTCGGTATGTTTCTGTATAACCTGGCGTGTTAACAGTGCCAAATATATCCATATTATCTCATTCATTATCTTAACTTTTTTTTCTTTTTTATCATACTATCCTAGACGATTTTATTAAGCGATCTTCTTCAAGTTAAGTACTGAAGTGGCATATTTAGAATATACCGTATCTAGCTCCTTCATGTTTCAAATTCTCCACCTGAATTAAATGAAAATTGTCTGGAGATGCCACGAATGATAAGGAAATGAACGTCCTGGTAGTCGAGGGATACTAACCATGAAAATAGCAGAGAAAGGCACCACAGAGGCATGATGTACAAAATACTGCTAAGGAGGAGGTGCACAAACCTTAGAAGAGAATGAGGCTCCAAGACAATTCGCTGATGAAAACTTTGCTGGAGTCAGCTTTCCAACGCACACCCGAACGACAGTGGAAACGGGAAAAACGCTGATGATTATGCGGTATATATGGTTCACGAAAATTAATTATTTTTCCTTGATCAGTCTTGTCAGTGAAGTAAGGAGAGTGGTACTATTGTCTCAGAGTCGTCCCGCATACCATATGGGGATATTTAGAATGTGTGTGTGTGTGTGTGTGTGTGTGTGTGTGTGTGTGTGTGTGTGTGTGTGTCATCAAGTCCTTCACAGCTGGGAAGATAGGAATGAAATTTGGCACATAATTGTTTTTGAAAAATCTGTGTCCGTCAGAAATGGATGTGTTGTTGTGTCCCCCCGTGGGCTGACCACCATCTTCTGACAACACACATAAATATCAGACACACAATATATACATAATTCCAAACTCACTCGTTCTGATATTCGCTCTCACATTGTTTAGCACTGGCATTAATTCACACACTCGTTCACCGACTCACCCTCTCACATTAGCATTTATTCACATTCATTCACCCACTCACACTGTCTCACATTACGTTCATTCACCCACTCACACTGTCTCACATTAGCACTTATTCACACACTCATTCACCCACTCACACACATGGTCTCATATTGGTATTCATTCACACTCATATGCTCTCAGAACTTTCTTACACGATACAAATCACTCTCTCACACTCACTGCACTGGCTTACACAATACAAACTCACTTTCTTACTCTCAGAGTCACTCCCTCATACACTTACCATAGTTTTACTCTCTATTTTTGTTCATTGTGTTCAGTTGATGTGACTTGTTTTCTCGTTGCTCTCTCTCTCTCTCTCTCTCTCTCTCTCTCTCTCTCTCTCTCTCTCTCTCACACTCTCTCTCTCTCTCTCTCTCTCACACACACACACACACACACACACACACACACACACACACACACACACACACACACACACACACACACACACACACACACACAGAGAGAGAGAGAGAGGAGAAAGAAGCTGCAAAGTGGGACTTGTGTGTATTGATGCCTTTCGCCTCATGTGTGCTCAGAATACAGGCTCGCAGCAATTATATTCCTGAGGAAGCCATGAGGCGGAAACGTCAATACACACTAAGTCCCACATCGGTGTTTCGTTTCTCTCTCAATTTGTCAACGAAAAGTGAATGAGTGAGATGAGAGAGAGAGAGAGAGAGATAGACAGAGACAGACAGAGAGGGAGAGAGAGAATAAAATACAGTGAGGGCTTAGGTCAGGTGAGCGTAGCACCAAACTTGGGTCAAGAACCCTCTGTCCCCAAGAAGTTTCCAGATAATAGCTGTTGGTGTAATATCAGCTGGCTGTTGCTGACAAAATTCCATGTATTACTGCCTTCTGCAAGCGACACACCGGCAGGAAAATCGGAAAGAGGTAACGACGGATGGGTGAAGGTTATAGTCTTTCATGGCTATTTTGTCTCCCATTCATACAGGGGTGGGGTTGGGGAGGGAGCGTCCTGGTTTGTAAAAGATGTAAAATGTAATAAGCAGAAACACAATGAAAATTTAACTGTTGCCGACAAGTGCATTCAATAAACATCAGAATGCTAAACAGGAGTTATAATTATTACACTGGTATTAATATTACACTGATTTTAATTAACACCTTCATAATGTCAGCTGCTTTCCGTCCTATCTCCTTCCCTTTTCCTCATTCATTTCTTTTCCCTTTCAATGTAATTTCTTTTCCTCATGACCTGCTCCTTATTCTCTCCCTTTTTGTTCCTTCATCCCTTCGCTCTCTCTCGTATCTCCCATTTTTGTCTTTCACTTTTCTCTTCCTCGTTCTTTCTCTCTCCCTGCCATATCTCACGTTTTGCCTTCATAATTCCCTTACCTATTCCACTATCCTCTCTGTCATTTCTTTCCCGTATCCCTTTCACCACCCTCATTATGTTCTCCTTCACCTCTCCCCGTCTCGTCGCCTCCACCTCCGTTAGTTGTAGTATGTCAGAGGTTGGTGTGTCTGGCCGGTGTGTCTTGGTGCCGTATTCTCTTCAACATGTGTTGAAGGACACACGAGTAGTGACACATGAGGCGACACAGGACCGTACGGGTATACTGGGTGGTATGGGAGGCTGCGTAGCAACTCTTCCTAAGTGATTTGTTTTGCATATCGGACCTTAAATTCTCGTTCGGTTAAATAATATCTTTTTACTATCGAGACTGTTTGCACCAATGACGCACAGGAGGGTATTGTGGTGTAATGTGCAGATGTAAATCGCTGAGGAAAAGATGCTACACAGACTGCTATGTCACTTACAATACGACCCACAGTTAGTAATACCTGGTGTTGGCAGCTTCCTATGTCACTTACAATACGATCCATAGTTAGTAATACCTGGTGTTGGCAGCTTCCTATGTCACTTACAATACGATCCATAGTAATACCTGGTGTTGGCAGCTTCCTATGCCACTTACAGTACGACCCACAGTTAGTAACACCTGGTGTTGGCAGCTTCCTATGCCACTTACAATACGACCCACAGTTAGTAATACCTGGTGTTGGCAGCTTCCTATGCCACTTACAATACGACCCACAGTTAGTAATACCTGGTGTTGGCAGCTTCCTATGCCACTTACAGTACGACCCACAGTTAGTAATGCCTGGTGTTGGCAGCTCAGGTAAGTACACAGAGCCAGGTGACACACGGGCGGGGACAGACGGGCACAACATCCGCTGTTTCACCAAGTTATCACCTTTAACTCAACACTCGCAATTTTGCCTGATATTTTCCCTGGCCAAAGCACCTTGAGGAGTCAGACGGGGCGAGGCAAGGAGCGTGTCGGTGCTGCATACCATCACGTCATTGCATCACATGGCGAGGCAAGGAGCGTGTCGGTGCTGCATACCATCACGTCATTGCATCACATGGCGAGGCAAGGAGCGTGTCGGTGCTGCATACCATCACGTCATTGCATCACATGGCGAGGCAAGGAGCGTGTCGGTGCTGCATACCATCACGTCATTGCATCACATGGCGAGGCAAGGAGCGTGTCGGTGCTGCATACCATCACGTCATTGCATCACATGGCGAGGCAAGGAGCGTGTCGGTGCTGCATACCATCACGTCATTGCATCACATGGCGAGGCAAGGAGCGTGTCGGTGCTGCATACCATCACGTCATTGCATCACATGGCGAGGCAAGGAGCGTGTCGGTGCTGCATACCATCACGTCATTGTATCACATGGCGAGGCAAGGAGCGTGTCGGTGCTGCATATCATCACATCATTGCATCACATGAACAGGTGCAAACATAAGTGTATATTCAGTGAGCAGTAATGTTTAAAATCGCGATTTAATCTTCCCAGCCCAGCACACTTCTCAAATATTCTGTAAACGCTTCAACACTGTTAGAGTAAAAAGTGGAGTTATACTAATGTAATCAAATGTATACCTAGTCCTCGTAATAAATCACTCTTATACGTGTTCTTTTTATTTATTTAGTATGTTTAACAAAAACTGCTTATTAAAGATCCCTTGATACTACGGTGGAAAAATCGACTTCGCGATGGAAAAGTTGGGGAAATATGACAAACACAAGGAAGAGATAAAACAAGCTTCGTGAATTTTAGCCCTTCGCTTTTATACTGGCGGAAGAATGGGAGGAAAGAGGGACGGGGTAATAGAGGAAGGGGGGGAAAGGTGAAAGGGAGGGTTTGAGGCGGTGTACCGGGTGAAGGGGTCGGCAGTACACAGCAGCACAGTGGAGTGAGTGAAGGGGGTGACGTGAAAGGAAATGAGGACATGAGAGGGGGACAGTGACGATAAGGGGATGCAATGGCGTGGGGAGGGGGAAAAGTACACAACAACCTTCTAGTCACTTTCACAGTCTCACTCGGTACGTGTATATACAGTAATGAAGAGATGTATTGGCACCTGCCGGTACGCCATCACACCAGGTGATCTTTATGACACACCTGATGAACACTATTGACATTGTGATGTTAGAGTTCTTATTCTGTTTCAGCGAATGCCAAAACAAATATAAACGAAGTATTATATCTATCTATCTATCTATGTATCTATCTATATGTGTGTGTGTGTGTGTGTGTGTGTGTGTGTGTGTATGTGGAGAGGATGGGGGATGATAATTGGGTGAGGAACGTGAGAAGTGTTAATATTGGGGATGGGGTTATGAGGGGTAGACCGAGAAAGACATGGGACGAGGTCATTAAGTGTGACCTCAGGGTTAAGGGACTGAACAGGGAGGCTGCAATGGATCGTGCAGCGTGGAAAGCCGCCATTAGGTGACCAAGGTCGACACATGCAAGCATGTTGAAGCCTTTAAAAATGAAACGAATATATATATATATATATATATATATATATATATATATATATATATATATATATATATATATATATAAAATATCATCAGTCATTCCAGTTTGACATCTGCATTAAGATGGAGTGAAGTAGATTCAGACAAAGAAACCGTGAAAATGGGAAAACTATCATAAAGTCTTAATGTTTTTTTAAAATATGTTAATAAAGAACATTGTTGTAAAACACACACACACACACACACACACACACACACACACACACACACACACACACACACACACACACACACACACACACACACACACACACACACACACACACACACACACACACACACACACACACACACACACACACACACACACACACACACACACACACACACACACACACACACACACACACACACACACACACACACACACACACACACACACACACACACACACACACACACACACACACACACACACACACACACACACACACACACACACACACACACACACACACACACACACACACACACACACACACACACACACACACACACACACACACACACACACACACACACACACACACACACACACACACACACACACACACACACACACACACACACACACACACACACACACACACACACACACACACACACACACACACACACACACACACACACACACACACAAGGGGTATCGGTGGTGTTTGATGTTGCTCTTGGTGCCTTCGGAATGATGCTCAAATAACGAAGGTTAAAGTTTACACTCTATGCTCCGTCTGACTCTGAGCGTTATGTTGCTGTGTGGGCAGGGAAAACTTCGGTGTCTGGGTTTGATGATAATGTAATAGTTGTGTGTGTGTGTGTGTGTGTGTGTGTGTGTGTGTGAGAGAGAGAGAGAGAGAGAGAGAGAGAGAGAGAAAGCGAACAAATAAAATAATACGAAGGCTTAGGTCATGTGAAAGTAGCACCAAACTTGGGTCAAGAACCCTCTGTCTCCAACAAATTTTCAGATAATAGCTGTTGGTGTAATATCAGCCGCCACCATTCCCCTGCGCTTAATACTGCCAACACGAAACGAGCATAAAATAAAAGTACAATTACATTTCAAATATATTGTGGAATATTGTGTGGGGAGGGAGCCGTTCCTCAGCCGCACAAACAATACTCATGACTGTTATTTTCTCTGATTCATCTATTTTTCCCATACGGAAATGTCACTTTTTCGCTCATTTTAACTGATGTTACTGCCATGTTAATGTGCACGGAAACAGTCACTGAACGTTGTATCTGCTGGCTGTTGCTGACAAAACTGCATGTATTACTGCTTTTGCAAGCACCATACCGGCAGAAAAGTCGGAAGGAAGTAACGACAGAGGGGTGAAGGTTATTGTTTTCCATGGCTATTTTGTCTCCTATTCATACAGGGGTGGGGTTGGGGAGGGAGCTACCTGGTTTTTGAAAGATGTGAAATATAACAAGTAGAAACACAATGAATATTTAATTTTTGCTGACTAGAGGATTCAATAACCATCTGAATGCTAAACTGGAGTTATAATTATTATTCTGGTATTAATTTTACACTGGTATTAATTAACACCTTCATAATGTGAGCTGCTTTCCGTCCTATCTCCTTCCCTTTTCCTCATTCCTTCCTTTTTCTTCTCAATGTAATTTCTTTTCCTCTTCATCTGCTCCTTATTCTCTCCCTTTTTCTTTCTTCAACCCTTCGTTCTATCTCGTTTCTCCCCCATTTTTGTCTTTCACTTTCTCTTCCTCATTCTTCCTCTCTCCCTGCAATATCTCTCGTTTTGCCTTCACCATTCCCACACCTATTCCACTTTCCTCTCTCTCTGTCATTTCTTTCCCCTATCCCTCTCATCTCCCTCATTATATTCTCCTTCACCCCTCCCGCCCTCGTCGCCTCCACCTCCGTCAAGTGTAGTGTGTCAGAGGTTCGTGTGTCTGGCCGGTGTGTCTTGGTGCCGTATTCTCATCAACATGTGTTAAAGGACACAGGAGTAGTGATACATGAGACGACACAGGATCGTACAGGTATACTAGATGGTATGGGAGGCTGCGTAGCAACTCTTTCTAAGTGATCTGTTTTGCATTTCGGATCTTAAATTCACGGTCTGTTAAATAATATTTCAATATCGAGACAGTTTGCGTCAGTAATGCGCAAGAGGAGGATATGGTGTAATTTGCTGAATAAATCATTGAGAAAAGGTGCTACACAGCCTGCTATACCACTTCCAGTACGACCCACAGTTAGTAATACCTGGTGTTGGCAGCTTCCTATGCCACTTACAATACGACCCACAGTTAGTAATACCTGATGTTGGCAGCTTCCTATGCCACTTACAATACGACCCACAGTTAGTAATACCTGATGTTGGCAGCTTCCTATGCCACTTACAATACGACCCACAGTTAGTAATACCTGGTGTTGGCAGCTTCCTATGCCACTTACAGTAGGACCCACAGTTAGTAATACCTGGTGTTGGCAGCTTCCTATGCCACTTACAGTAGGACCCACAGTTAGTAATACCTGGTGTTGGCAGCTTCCTGTGCCACTTACAATACGACCCACAGTTAGTAATACCTGGTGTTGGCAGCTCAGGTAAGTACACAGAGCCAGGTGACACACGGGCGGGGACAGACGGGCACAACATCCGCTGCTTCACCAAGTTATCACCTTTAACTCAACACTCGCAATTTTGCCTGATATTTTCCCTGGCCAAAGCACCTTGAGGAGTCAGACGGGGCGAGGCAAGGAGCGTGTCGGTGCTGCCTACCATCACGTCATTGCATCACATGGCGAGGCAAGGAGCGTGTCGGTGCTGCATACCATCACGTCATTGCATCACATGGCGAGGCAAGGAGCGTGTCGGTGCTGCATACCATCACGTCATTGCATCACATGGCGAGGCAAGGAGCGTGTCGGTGCTGCATACCATCACGTCATTGCATCACATGAACGTGTGCAAGCATAAGTGTATTTTCAGTGAGCAGTAATGTTTAAAATCGCGATTTAATCTTCCCAGCCCAGCACTCTCCTCAAAATATTATGAAAACGTTCAACACTGTTAGACTAAAAAATGGAGTTATATTAATGTAATCAAATGTATTCACAGTCCTTGTAATAAATCACTCTTATACGTTTTCTTTTTATTTATTTATTTAGTGTGTTTAATAAAAACTGCATATTAAAGTTCCCCTGATACTAGTAAAGGGAATTTCCAAGTTTCCCCCAACTATAAAAAGTTGAGATAAATTAGGACGCATCCCAATCGTACGATGATGGCTGACTCGGATTCGAATACCAAAGGTGGCCGGAAATTTTTACCTGCGTCATCAGACGCTAGGGATAGATCAATGCACGTTTTTGTTATTGTTGCCGTTGCTTCCTCTCAGGTAAAATACAGCCTGGGAAGTAGCTGGTTTGATATGGCGTAAATGTTCTGGACTATGGTGGTCTATCCTCGGACCCTCCCACTCTCCAAAGAGGTAACGCGGAATTGGCTGTTACCGTGTCAGATCTCAGTTCTGCGGGTCAGGTCACAGTATCTTAACATTAAGCAAAACTGCCGAGCGATAAATTGTTGTGGAGAAAAAGGCGGCGCCGAATTGGGCCGTATTGACAGCCGTGCATTGCAATCGCGAAATTTGTCCCGTCAACATGGCTGCTGCTACGCCAGGTCTCCGTGGGCGCAGACTTATTTAATCTTTTTTCTGACACAGAGAATTTTCTGTTGTTTCCCGGCACGGAGGTGGGGACGAGCGATCAGGGTACGCATGGAAAAATCGAAACGACTTCGTGAAGGAAAAGTTGGGGAAACATGACAAACACAAGCAGGAGATAAAAGAAGCTACGTGAATTTTAGCGTTTTGCTTTCATACTGGCGGGAGAATGGGAGGAAAGAGGAAGGGGGAGGGTAATGGAGGAAAAGGGGGAAAGGTGAAAGGGAAGGTTTGGGGCGGTATACTTGGTGAAAGGGTCGGCAGTACACAGCAGCACAGTGGAGTTGGTGAAGGGGGTGACGTGAAAGGAAATGGGGACATGAGAGGGGAACAGTGACGTAAAGGTGGGATGCAATGACGTGGGGAGGGGGAAAATTGTAGTCACTTTCGCAGTCTTACTCTGTACGTGTATTTATTTAAGAAATGTATTGGCACCTGCCGGTACGCCAGCATACCAGATAATCTTACGACACACCTTATGAGCACTGTTGACATTGTAATATTAGAGTTCTTATGCTGTTTTAGCGAATGGCAAAACAAATATAAACGAAGTATTATATATATATATATATATATATATATATATATATATATATATATATATATATATATATATATATATAAAATGTGTGTGTGTGTGTGTGTGTGTGTGTGTGTGTGTGTGTGTGTGCGCTTTATATCATCAATCATTCCAGTCTGACATCTACATTAGGATGTAGTGAGGTAGATTCAGACAAAGAAACCATGAAAATGGGAAAACTATCATAGTCTTAATAAGTTTTTAAAATTTTTGTTAGTAAAGAATAGTAACACACGCACGCACACACACACACACACACACACACACACACACACACACACACACACACACACACACACACACACACACACACACACACACACACACACACACACACAGGTGGAGTCTGGACTTCATAGGATTATATGACGTTTGTAATATTGTGTGGGTCATTTCACAGGGCAGTGGACATGCCGTGTAGTTGTTCTCCAAGTTTATGTTTTCTGTTTCTTTGCTTCTGGATCTCACCTCACGACATCATTTAGGTCTGAGGTAAGGCTGCAAGGATGATGATTATGATGATGATGATGATTGCCATACTTCTCCCATTGATGTTCATTCTTTCATTATTTGTGAACCCAACGTTACTCTGTCTTTTAAGTGGGAAATGGCTGTAGGGTTGAGATGATGCTGATGATCAGGATGGTACTGATAATAGGACTCCCACATTTATGCCTTCTCTTTCAGTGTTATTAGATATTACTTCATGCCATCTTTCAAATGGGAATTTGGATTTTTGAGGATGACGATCACGAAAAAACGATGATGATGAAGGTAAGGATGACGATAATGATGATGTGATAATGAGGACGGCGAATTCTGATGATGATGAGGATGAGGAGGGAGAGGAGGAGGAGCAGCAGAAGGAGGAGGAGGAGGGGGAGGACGGTGAAATTGATGATGTGGTTGTAATAACAAAAATGTTAATGAGGGCGGTGAGGGTGATAATGATGTTGGTGATGTGTTGAAGATGATGATTTTTGCCGACAAAGACGACAAGGAAACGTGAGTTATAAAGCATTCTGCTGTGTATGCTCGGACACAGGAGTCAGATTATGTGAAACACGTTTGAGAACTACTTCATAATGATAATGACTGTAATTCAGTATCTGTTCATCCATCCATCCATCAGTCATCCACACATATATTGAAACAGTTTGCCCGCCTGTTAATGTTACCGCGGGCGTTGTTAACTGTCTATCAAGCAGGAAACAAAAATATTTTAACACTTCAAAGCATAAGAACACACTACTTAGCTGAAATGTGACGGGAACTTTTTGTTTGTGTTCTGAATACAAGACCGTGACAGTATGTAGCCAGACATCGATCAGAACTACAGTATTGCTGGTTTAAATTTTTTTCTAAATATCTTGCCTCAACTTACTTACAGGTTATAGAGTAATTACCTCGAATATTTAATTTCAGCCTCATTAAAAGTTACCCTTCTCTTCACTCGTCTTGCCTAAGGCTATAATTGTAGATATTTAGCAGGTAATTTATTTATATGGCTGTATGCCAAGAAATTAGAGTTAAATCAAAAGAAGTAAATTTCCCCTAAATCTTTTCGCTATCAGTATTAAGATAAACATCAAAAGATTTTTTCGAATGCACGGTGCGGGTGAAAGAGACAGAAAAAAAAGAAGAGCGCTGTGGTAAGCTGTGGACTATATAACATCTCAGCCATTTTACGGTCCTCCTGACAGCTGTCTGCTGCCCCGTTGTGGTTCGCGGACCCCTGAGTGAAAAACTCTGCTGTACGTGCATGTATTATTATGACATTCAAGAACCATTTGGCACGAGAGTGGAAAAAAAAAAAAAAACGACGGTCGAGAGAAAGTAATCCGAAAGTCCTTTATGAAGCTAATGAAAATAAATCGAAGCACCGCGAGACACACACAAAAAAGTCACGTTGAGGATTATGGAATAATTGTCATTTCAAACACGGCTAAACGTGGAAAAAATGAACTGGCCTCGAGACGGAATTAAAAGAATTACTCCATGATGAGGCAGATGAAAAATATAATCATTTCAAAAACGGTTAAAAGAATGAAGGATAAAAGTATAATAAAACCTATGACAAAATCATTTTAATTAAGTAGTTCATTGTCATGTGAGAGCGTCATCAGGGACGTCATTCCACAGTAATTAACGCGAGCTAATAACTGGCAGATACTCAAACGGGAGCTGGGCCTGGGGGGGGGGGATAAGGATGAGAGAATTGGAAGGTACAATGAAAAGGAAATAAAGGAGAGTTTGGAGAGGTGGGAGAAAGAGAGGAAACTTTTAAGAGGAAAGGAAAGGGAGGAAAACGAGGGAAAGGTAAATGAATAAATGAACCAAAGGAAATGACGGAAAGATTTGAGAGACTGTGGGAGGGGAAGGAGAGAAAAAAAGAAAAAAAGGAAGATGAGATGAGAGGTGCTGGGAGAGAGGGTAGAGAAAACAGAAGAAAGAACATACTGGAAGGAACGAAAGATGATAAAGAAGATAAAGATAAGGGGGAACAAGAGGAACCAGGAGGAAGAAGAAGGAACTAGAGGTGGTGGTAGGACTGGGGAAAGAAAGGAGGAAGAAAAAAATGGCTGGAAGGAACGTAAGGGGATAAAGAAACTGTAAGACAAGGCAGGAAGAGAGAGAATGAATAGAAGGGCGAAGAAGAAAGAACTAAAAAAGAAAGCGAAGTTTGAGAAAGGAATGAAGGATCCGAGATGAAGGTGACTCACGATGGTGGGAGGAAAGAGGGAATAAAAATAGTCACGGTGAAGAGAAGAACTGGAATTGCCGAAGAAAGGAGGAAACAAGGAGATGGAAGGTGGCAAAGAGGGGTGAGGGAGGGAGGTAGGAAGGAAATAACGGAAAATAAATAGGTGTAGGAAGGACTGGGGTAATAACGAAATGAAAACAAAGACAGACACGAGGAGGAGGAAGAGGAGGAGGGTGGTTATGGTGATGGTGCTGGTGGTGATGGTGGAAGCAGGGTGGTAATAGTGATGGTGGAAGGAGGACTTTTTCCGTGATATACTGAGCATGTATGACGGCACTAAATCTGTTGACGTTGTTTACCTTGATTTTCAAAAGGCTTTTGACAGTCCCACACAAAACACTCCTTCAGAAGCTAAAGGCACATGGTTTCAGCGGCAGTGTTCTCGGGTGGGTAGAAGATTGGGTCACCGGACGAAGGCAGAGAGTTGTAATAAATGGAAAAGAGTCAGCATGGATAAACGTTACAAGTGGAGTGCCGCAGGGTTCAGTGTTAGGTCCTGTTCTTTTCTTAATATATATCAATGATATTGATGAAGGATTATGTTGTATAATTTCAAAATTTGCTGACGATACTAACATAGGTAACACAGCAGATACAGCACTGTAAAGGCAGGCAATTCTGAGAGATCTTGATCGACGGTTCAACTGGGCCCAAGTATGGCAAATGGATTTCATATACTAACAAATGCAAAGTGCTAAACATTGGCAGTAAAAGTGTAAGAGCATGTTATAGCATGAGTAATGTCCAGCTTGAGAGGGTAAACCATGAAAAAGACGTAGGAGTTATAATAACAAACGATTTAAAACCAAGTAAACAACGCACAGAAGCTGTGAAAAAGGCCAATAAATTGATTGGATTCATATGTAGAGCATTTGAATATAAATCTGATAATATTGTCCTCACTTTGTATAATTCCTTAGTATGCCCACACTTGGAGTATTGCGGTCAGTTTTGGTCACTGTACTATAAAAGGGATATGGAAAAGCTTGATAGAGTGCACCGAAGAATGATAAAGATGATACCTAGATTGAGAAATAAACCGTGTGAGGAATGTTTAGAAGCCCTGAATGTATTTACCCTAACTAAATGGAGGTTACGAGGAGATCAAATTCAAGTATTCAAAATATTCAAAGGACATGATAACATGGCGGTCGATAAATACTTCACAGTTGATCACTCGAATTATACTAGAGGCAGTGGGAATAAAGTAATTGGCAAACGATTCCAGTCACATGAAGCTAAGCATTTCTTCTTTAATAGAGTTGTAAATACAGTGTATGGATTAAATTGCCCTCCAACGTAGTAAACTGTAATACAGTACTAACCTTTAAAGGTCGCCTGGATGAGTATTTGTCGTCTAAACCTCAGCTTAATATGTTTACTCCTGAACAAAACAATTGTGTATGTATAATTTATTATTTAGTTTAATTTTATTCTTTTAGAGCCTGCATCAATTTATTAAATGCAAATATAGTATATGCACAGACTATGATATGCACAGATAGCCCTGAGTTAACGGTCACTACTCTTACTTTCGACCTGTGATGGGCTGTGGATCACTGAGGGTCCCTCTTAGTTGAGTGACCACCATCAGGATTTTTTTGATGTACCAGGGGTCACTGCTTCAGGAGGTGACTTGTGTGCTTGTCCCGCATAGGAAAGTTCCTAGTCTTAGTGGAATGAACGGAGATGGGGCCTGACTGACTGCTGCCTACCTTAATAGCGCCAGGCAAGGCTGCTGCACCACCCCTGAACATCCACACTGTGCACTGTGCAATTTCCACGCTGTGTCCGCAGACGTTCCATGAACTCAACATACCCGTACATAGTGTCATGCGTTAGTTAGTTAGTTATTCGATTATTCAATATACTTTACTACTTTCTCTTTCAGGTTATTCATACTGGTAGCTTATAGATAAAATATTATAGAATGTAGCTTTTCCTTTTCAGTCTTTCCTATGAAATTTCCATGTCAGTTTTTCCATGCTGCATGGTGGTTTTTCTCTCTTTTTCTAACCAGTTTTAACTGGCGGGTTTGGAGGCGGGGGGGGGGGGGGAGGGGGAGCCTTCTTGTTTACTATCCTTATCCTTCAGCATGTAGAGTTAGAACTCGAAGTCATAGTCCACTCTGTAACAAACAGCCTCGAAAGGACCATAAGGTCTGTTGCTGTTTGCTTTCCTTTGTACTCCATTGTACTCTTTTGATGGTGATGGTGAAAGGAGGGTGGTGATGGTGGAAGGAGAGTGTTGGTGGTGGTGATGGTGGAAGGAGAGTGGTGGTGGTGATGGTGGAAGGAGAGTGGTGGTGGTGATGGTGGAAGGAGAGTGGTGGTGGTGATGGTGGAAGGAGAGTGGTGGTGGTGATGGTGGAAGGAGAGTGGTGGTGGTGATGGTGGAAGGAGAGTGGTGGTGGTGATGGTGGAAGGAGAGTGGTGGTGGTGATGGTGGAAGGAGAGTGGTGGTGGTGATGGTGAAGGCGAGTGGTGGTGGTGATGGTGGAAGGTGGGTGGTGGTGGTGATGGTGAAGGAGGGTAGTGGTGGTGATGGTGGAAGGTGGGTGGTGGTGGTGATGGTGGAAGGTGGGTGGTGGTGGTGATGGTGAAGGCGAGTGGTGGTGGTAATGGTGGAAGGTGGGTGGTGGTGGTGATGGTGAAGGAGAGTAGTGGTGGTGATGGTGGAAGGTGGGTGGTGGTGGTGATGGTGGAAGGAGAGTGGTGGTGGTGATGGTGGAAGGAGAGTGGTGTTGGTGATGGTGGAAGGAGGGTGGTGGTGATAAAAGGCGAGAATAAACAAAGGGTGAAGAGAATGAAGAGAAAACAGGGTTGATTCTGTGAAAAACTAGGGTTGAACGAAGTGACTGTGAGAGTATGCATGGTGTTGGAAGGTGTGACAATAGATGCGAGACAATGGAAGGTAATATTCATAAGAAAAAAGCCGAACACCACAAACATTATAAGAAACTAGGAATGGATAAGGTGAAGGAGTGAGAAAAGATCTGAGAAAAGGGAGTGAAGGCAATGTGATTGAAGCAGGAATGCCAGAAATATAATACAGAGGTAAATGTCAAGCACAGAGTCCTACCTATTGATTGCTGTTACGAAGGTGAGATCATACAAACTACAGTAATGGCCTGTTTGCAGGTGTATCTTTCACCAAACAGTCTTATTTATGCATGACGGTGTATTCCGGTAATTTGTTTGGACTGTATTTGTGAGCGTCCTCTGTCTCCATCTCGTATCTATCCCTACCATTTAAATTGTCATCTGCAGCTCCCTCACATTCTGCCAACAACACTGCATCACCAGTATACACACCTGGTTAAAACAGGCTTTTCACACACCAGAAAAATACCTTTTAACAGTCTCATGTTATACCAAATGAATTTTGTATTATTGAGCTTCATCTATATATCATCGTCGTCGTCATAGTTGTCCGGAGCGCGCGCGCGGGGCAGAGAGAAAGAGAGAGAGAGAGAGAGTTAAGAAAGGAAATGGAGACACAGAGAGTGAGAGGAAGGAATAAAGAATAAAATACAAATATATAAGAAGGAGAGGAGAGATTGAAATAGTATTAATATACAGGAGAGAGAGAGAGAGAGAAAAAAAAAAAAGTGTCAGGACAAGTGAGCGCAAAGAGAGACTGTAGAGGAAAGACTATCTTAGCCAATACCATACATTTTCCATATTATAAACTATAGGCTTAAAGAGTAACCAGAAAAGAGAGGGAATAGACAAAGGAAATGGAAGAAAGATTAAGGAGACAGGAGAAGACAGGGAAAGGATGGAGAGGGAAGAGATAAAGAAACAGCGAAAAGAAGGAAGTGGTGACAGGGGACTAGGGTGGAGAAATGAATACAACATGAGAATAATGAAAGCAAAACTAGAGGAGAGAAGGACAAGAAAAGAAAAAGAATAAATGAAGAAGTGGCGAACACAAAGAAAGAGAAGAAAGATAAAGATTAAAAGAGAAATGAAGAGAAGAGATAAGGCAAGAAATTAATGAAAAAAAAAAAATTAAGAATTAAAAGGTCGACCAAGTAAAAATGAAAGAGTATCGATGGAGGCGAAGGTAGAACAATAAATACATAAGCTTAAAGAAGAGAGAAAACAGAATAAACAATAAGTGAAGACAAAGGAAGGAATTTGAAGGACAGTGAAAGACAGAGGCAGTGATAGATGGAATAAAAGACTACGGAAAAGGTAAAGAGAAGACAAGCAAGGAAATCAGGAGGAATATGTGAAGGTCGAGTGAGTAAGAACAGAGGATGCAGAGGGAGGGAGATATCAATGATGCCTTACACTTCGCACATTAATCTTGTGCCAGACTTCCTGAAACTCTGACAGTCAACTCGAAGCCATATCGACCGTCTATCTATCTGTCTATGTATCAGTTTTCTTTCCGCGTATCTATATCAGTTTGCCTGTCTGTCTCTCTTTATCTACAGGCAGTCCTCGTCGTAAGGATTATTTTTGTAATATACCAACATTTTTCGTACAGTGAGTACTGTACGTACATTGGGGAAGACTGGCAAATAAGGATTATAGGTGACAGTGGAACTTAACCAGGAAATTTTTTTAATGCTTGTGGACTAAACGGCATCTTGCTGTCTCCATATAGGTACATTCTGCATGTGGGACTTTTTTTTTTTTTTTTTTTTTTTTTTTTTTTCAGCAGCAGTTAAAATAGCCTTCTGTAAGCCCGTAAGCAAAGAAAGTTTTCAGTTAAACAGTTGAAAGTAGAAAGAATAAACCTAAAATTACCATCTTATTAGAGGGGCCATTACGTCAGAAAGGCGAATTATAAAAGGGGCTTAATGATTAGAAAACAGAGAACCCCCCTCCCCTCCAAAAGGACAAACCTAAGGGACAGCAAGCCCCTCATTGCCACGTCCAAACCACACCATAACGGCGCCAACAAGCTCACTGGTGGCCAAATAAAGGCATTAATGGCGCTGCTGGCACCTTCATTTCCTGCGTCAGGTACAGTACACCCCTTCAGTAATGTATATGGACTCCCGTTATTTAAATTATCAAACACTAGACCAAACGTTTGCAAATATTCTCCAGTAATTTCATATGTTTGTGTCTCCAGTTTTATCAGTATAGTATAACGAAGTAGCCTAACTTTATACAGTACAAGACAATCAGTACAGTATAAAGAAGTCATTTTATACAACATAGGAAAAACAGTGATTATTCAGAAACATCAGTCTATCGAAAAAAGTGACCAGCAGCAGCGCATCAGTCACCCAGGTGGAGGTAACATATTTATGATCACGTGGACAGTCAGCAAAAGAAGCATGTCAGATCCTGCTGTGCTGTGCATTCTGAAACACAGGACGAAGAGCCTTGAAGCAGTGTGGTGTGTTTATGTTGTAATAACCCATGTATGAGGCTTTCAGAGTCAAAGGCGAAACAACCAAAAGTAGTGATGAGACGATTGAGGTTTGTGTGTGTGTGTGTGTGTGTCAAAATAATGGCGACTAATTGTCCAAGGTTAGCAGTCAAGGAAATTATTAATTTATTACTCCTCGAGTTAGGTGGTGCCTCTATATCTCTTTAACCCATTGGATCCCAAGGGTGCTGGGCGAGGCTTGGCGCTGGGTGGGTGCTACGCGTACCGCCCCCCGCCTATCGGCTCATAGTCGCGAAGGACTTGAATAATCCCAGTTCTGTTCAGTATTCCGGACACTGGGCTCCGATGGGTTAATCGGTGCTTCCAGACTATTTTGAAAAAGACCTCTCGTATTGAAGGGGTTAATGAATGTTGTATCTTGCCACTCCAGTTCGCTTAGTCTCTCACAGCTGGGTAACATTTCCTGGTGGTAGCAAGAGTCAGTGAGAGAGAGAGAGAGTTGTTACACAAATGAGTTTGCTGATAGTGAAATGTTGTATCCTTTTCATACAATAACACGTTATTCTTGGGACGATGTTATATAACTTTGCCGGTTGCTGATAGTGACGGGGTTAATGAAGTTTATATCGGAAGATCTCACTGAAGTCAAATAGAATTGCGTTTCGTTTTCGTTTTCGTTTTTAAAAGGCTCCAACATGCTTGCATGTGTCGGCCTTGGTCACCTAATGGCGGCTTTCCACGCTGCACGATCCATTGCAGCCTCCCTGTTCAGTCCCTTAACCCCTGAGGTCACACTTAATGACCTCGTCCCATGTCTTTCTCGGTCTCTCATAACCCCACCCCCAATATTAACACCTCTCACCTTCCTCACCCAATTATCATCCCCCATCCTCTCCACATGTCCAAACCATCTCAATCTACCTCCTCTCATCACAACACCAATACACTCCAGTCCCATCCTACCTCTCAACTCTTCCATTGTAAACCCAGCCCCTCCAGGCCTTGGACGGCAGGGACGCACTGCACATCCACCTAATCATTGTCATTTCTGTACGTCTGAGCCGGCGAATATCTTCCTCCTTCACTGCCCAGGTCTCACTATCATACAGCATTACACTCCGAACACATGCTGCATACAAAGACCCCTTAGCACGTAGGGAGAGTCCTCTCAATGTCAGGAGAGGCAAGAGCTCCCCTGAACTTCTTCCAACCACTTCTAACCCTAGCCCCACCGCCAGCACACAACATGTCTCCCAAATAACAAAACTCTTCCACACACTCAAGAGATTCACCAGCAAGTTCAATCCTTTCACGTCTGACAATCTCCACCTGCTCACCCCGACACGCCGTAGCATAAAATCAGCATTATCTCGCAGTCTACCTCTGATACCACTACATCTCTTATGCACCCATTTATCACAAACACCGCACAAGATGGAATTACTTCCCACGGCCTTGTAGCAAACTGCACATGGCCACTCTCCCTCGTCTTTGACAGTACCGCCACCAACCCTAGATATCACTTTTTGTTTTATTTGCATTTACCCTTAAACCCTTGTGCCCCCATACCATCTCTCCACCCTCCTAAACCTTTCCTCTGCCTCCCTTTCGTTCTCTGCAATCAACACCAAATCATCAGGATACAACAACTCCCACGGGAGTCCATTTCTAAAGTCACGCGAAAGGGCTTCAAGTACCATGAGAAACAACATGGGACTCAAGACTGACCCCTGATGCACACCAACATTCACGGAAAACTCATCACTCAAATCTCCATTCACTCTTACCTGGGTGTGAGCACCCACATACATAGCCATAACCACCCTAACCAGCCACTCCTCCAAGCCAAAGCTTTCTCATTGCCTACTTCACCACCTCTCTAGGGACTCTGTCAGAGGCCTTTTCCAAATCAACAAAAACAAAATAAAGATCCCTTCTCCTACCAATATATTTTTTCTGAAGCTGTCGAACAATGAATATAGCATCAGTGGTCCTCCTACCTGGTATAAACCCAAACTGCATCTCATCAATATTCACTCTTTCTCTAATCATACCTTCTAAAACTCTCTCCATTATCTTCATTATCAGATCTAAAAGCTTTATACCTCTATAATTTCCTCTTTCCAGGGCATCACTCTTCCCTTTATATGCATTTACAATTACACTCTTCAGCCAATCATCTGGGACAACACACTCATAAATAATCCTATTTATCAGGTCAGTGACTGACCTCACCCCTATATCGCCTGCAAGAATATACAGCAATATAAATAGGCGTTATCGTACTGAATGGGATATGTAAACATTGCGTCAACTTGTGTTATCATGACCTCCAATAATTATCATATAAAGGACTTTCAGTGATGAGTCTGGGTCAGTCAGAGGAATGATATATGGAATGATTACCGTAATGCACTGACGTCTGTTAATATTCTGGCTGATTGCTATACTGATGGTTAATAACTGTTCATATAATTGAACAGGGTGGCATTCAGCTGAGCTTCGGCCGGTTAATATGACCAACACAATATAACTGCCATGACGGCTTCTGTGTGTATTCTCGCTGTGACATGCAAGTTTATTCAGCTTGGAAGGGACCTATGGTAATGGAAGGGTTAAATACAGTCGTTATTAACCTCACTAACTACTTCAACAAGATGGCGTCTTTTTATCAGTCAACTCTTGTTATCTACGTACGCTTAAATACAGTGTGGGAAATATAACGGGTTCATTTTGCCCTCCCACCCATTTTAGCTTAGGAAATGCCTCTGGTACTGAAAGGGTTAAAAGCAGCGCTGATTGCTTTGTTCAGCACTAATGAATGATGATTTAATTGTTAACCTTCACAATCAACTCGCTGATGGAAATGTTTGCTTCGGTAACTATGTCCAGTTAATGAAACGCTGGAGGTTTAGTATGAAACGATAATTATAAAATGGTTATAAAAAATATCATAACCAAATATATATTTGTAGTCGCCTGATTAGTACGATAACGCCTGTTCAGTTCAATTCTTGCCAGTCACATGATTCCACTCAGTGTGCGGATAACATCACGCACTATGAAGAAAAAATGTTTATAAATTCATTCATTGCTGTAAGTCACCCTCCAAACATAGTTCTAATTGGTTTCGTTTCACATACTGGACTGGGCATGCTATTGTTAATTCTCCCCCTTTTGTTCTTTCTCTTTCCTTTCACTGGATCCTATCTCACCGTATCTGTCAGTAGGAAGGAGGGTCAGAGAGATGATGATGATGATGGTGGTGGTGGTGGTGGTGGTGGTGGTGGTGGCTGTGGCGGTGACGGAAAGCAAAGTAACAAAAAACGTAAACTGCTCCTTGTAAGCAATATGTCAAGGCAGTCCAAGCACACGCACTGTGGGGGTGATTTTACTGAGTTGTTCAGTGAGACCATGAAGGAGTGACAGGATGAATTAGCTCGTTACCTGCTCATCACGGAGAGATGCAGGTCTTCCCTTGCTTTACCACCCTTATGAATAAAAATGGAGGTTGTTCTTGTTCTTTTCTCACATTTCACTTAATACCTTTGATCTGCCGATGAGTAATTTGCTTTATTCTTGACACAGTGATATAATTGTGTTTATCCTGGGGAACCTGTTGAAGTGAAGGGGATAATGACGTCAACACGTCAACCTTTCTAGTTCAGTAAAGCTTACCTGTCATCCAGTACCGTGGCTTCTTCATTTGCATTATTTTAGCTGCCAGCCTACGATTTTATTCATCTTAGGCAAAATATCTTGTACTGAAGAAACTACTGAAGGCTACATCTAACCTTTCAGTTGGATCTGTCTCACAAATGGGATTATGATTACCATATCTAATGGTAGGAATAATGATAATAATAAATGTCCTTGTAGTAGTAGCAGTAGGAGGAGGATGAGTAGGTGGAGGAGTAACAGAAGGACCGTTGTCGAGCAACTCTGGTCTGTCTGACCGAGCAGACTCATCAACCACAGGCAAACAATCGTCCCTGCAGAGTTATCCCGTGTAGTGAACCGATGTTCCCTTGCGGTGGACAGTGGTTTGCTGCACCGTGGCGCGGGGAAGGATGTGGAGGTTTAGTTCTTTGATGGAACCCGAATTTGTGTCTAACACTAAGTTAACAGGGGCGTCACAGTTGGCTCGACATCACCCCATTATTTGGTTATATGGTTACCACCCAGCGTTGTAAATGGTTTCGTAAGTCACGGGTAGCCATTGGGCTTGCCACTCAGTGTAGAGTCACTCTAGGAAGAAATAAGAAACACCATATTTAGTGAGTGCATGCTGGCTACCACCACCTACCACTCACCAGGGCTGGTCCCGGGAGGTTACATGTTATCCTTTGCATTACCAGCTTCAGTAAACAACTATATAATGTACTGGCAGGGGTACCCTGCGTTGCCGGGTCAAAAAGGCGAACACTCTGATCCTATTTGTGCTAGTGCAGCCTTTTTTCTTTTTGTTTCTACTCCAGAAAGACCATGTGTACCTCTTATGCTTGTGAAGAGGGATTATAAGAGGTCCAGGAACTTTCTGTTTCGGCTTTCGCAGACTAACACACAGTATTTGTGGGTACTTGTTTACTATTACCGGTGACCTCAAATGACCTCCTACCAGTGACCTCAAAGGATCTCGGAGGTCAACCTCACATAGTCTATGTCCGAACTAGAGGTCATGCGAGTCTTCATGCCAAAAATTGGGCTGCAGGGGTGCCCGGCGTTGCCCCGGCCAAAAAGGCGAACAATCTACCGGTGACCTCAGATGACCCAGATATGAATTTTGATCCCACTAAAACCATCCTTGGGTCACCCTGATTCAGATTATTTATGGGTCTGGGGGTCTCTGGCCCTTGGTTTGAGCGTGGTTGAAGGACAAAGAAACAAACAACGCCGCCCTTTTATCTGTATAGATATTTGTAATGCTTTATATATTGTATTGTTTTATGCACTGTATACTGTATTTGTGTAATGCACGACTTATTGTATATATACTTTTTTGCAGTATATACTTTATTTTTTGTAATGCACTATGTAGCTTTTTTTTTTGTAATCTAGTATGTACTTTTTTTTTATTGAACGATATAATGTATTTTTGCAATGCACTTTTTATTGTATATTTGTAATACACAATCTTCCCATATCTACCTTAACCCCCTTTTCTTCGCAATAAAATATATACAAGACATCTTGTTTGCTGTAATTTTGCCTGTCATTCAGGGTAGGTAACTTTTTCATCAGCAGAATAAAATCGTTGGTGGCAACAAAAATCATATAAATACGTCATCGTGCTGAAGGAGGAAAAATTACACAGAAAAAAAATCAGTACACCTCTGTCAGTTGGCCATTGGTACAAAAGAATCGTTCATCGTTGTATGCAGTCGTAGGAACCTCCAACAGAAAGGATTTGAGAGAGAGAGAGAATAAACTAGTTATTTAACTATTTTCAAGGCTGTTGATGCACATCTTCCGTATTATCAAATTCACTATTTCTTCCTTATTATCAGTATCATTGTATTTCTAGGAAACCACCGTACTTTACTTGCACACCTGTTTTCATCCTCACCGTCATATCAGACTCTCATTACCAGTATTTCATTTACATATTTAGTGATAGTAAAGAACAGTTCCTTTCAGTATGGTGTGTAACTCCAGCGCCAACAATTACTGAATAATAACTATGAGCAAAACATATAAAGAACAAGTCCTTTCCGTATTGTGTATAACTCATCATAAATGATTTTCCCAACATTAACCACGAACAAATCTTTTGTTACACACCCTTTTATTCAGTTTGGCTCCAATATCAGACTAACTCTTCACCGATTTCACTTACACGTAGTGTTAAAAACAAATAGTTCCTCGCTGCCTGCTGTGGAACTCTAACACAATGGATTTCAGAATTTACACCACGAAATTAGCGGGAACGGTGAGTACACAGGCTTGCTTGGGAAAGGGTTCGGAGGGAAGAGGATAAGGAAGGGTGAGGTAGGCTAATGTCTGTCATCCCCCCCCCCCTTCTCTCTCTCTCTCTCTCTCTCTCTCTCTCTCTCTCTCTCAGGGATCCTTTTTTATGCAAGGAAAAAGAAACCAAAGGCTAGAAACCAAGATTATTCGCGTCGAGAGAGAGAGAGGGGGGGGGGTCGCTATACTTCCTGTAGGTGGCTGATGGTGAAATGTGAGAAATTCAAGATGTGGGCTGGTGCGAAACATTAAGTCGGATATTGCCATTCATTTACTACTAACAAAATCCTGGTCTGTCTCCTCGTGAGCAATTTGATGTCTTTTTTTTTTTTTTTCCCTTCCAGCATATGTCAACACTACAGTATGTATTACAGGCTGGCAGCATTAGAACTCTGCACACCAAGAGTTTTTCTTTTTCCACGCTTTTACTGCACAATGGCCAACCTTAACCACCCCCCGCCACACACACACACACACACACACACACACACACACACACACACACACACACACACATTCCGTATTCCGTACCGCTTTGAGGGATTCCCGGACGTTCTCTGGCTTCACTTTGGGTTTTCTGTTTTGCTGCTTCCGTGTGCCTCCAGCCTGTGTTTACGAGGCTCGTATCCCAAGGACTACGGTGACGTCGTGTAGTTTTGTTCAGACTGACTCCGGACGATTTTATTCAACTAATGGAAGACTTCTAGTCGTGATTGTTTTCTGAAGATTAATTGGTAGATCAATATAGATAAATGGATATAGGTAGATAGATAGATGCTGAAATATACATAGGTAAATAGATAGATATACAGAAGTAGATAGGTATGTACGGTATGTATGTATGTTCGAGTATGTATGTATGTCCGTATTGTGGAACATAGAATGTAGTTTCCATTACTAAAATTTATATAACTGATTAGCTATAACTTGTTTTGTTAATGACAGCTTAATTATACATACTGTACAATTATTAATGAAATTAATAATGAGGCAGTCTAATGGTTGTCATTACGGAGCCTTATTAATTTGAGTGACATCACTCGTACTCCATTGTTAATTACTGTTCACTATATACCACTGACGCTGACTCGCTTATAAACGCCACACTGTTTTACACTTTGGCCTGTGACAAATCTGCACTATTATTCATGATATTACCAGACGGTTTTATTTAACTTAGGAGCGACCTGTCGACTAAATGTTAATCCCAAGAGTTGGATGATGTTTTCTGTAGTACTCCTGCTGTCACAGATGATTATATTATGATCAGGAGAGAACAGAAAGATTTAAGTACAGCCTTTACTTACCCTTTCACAGCAGGAAATCTACCATAAAGTGAATAAAACCGACTTTTAAAAATGGTCACCGGACTGAAGGTCCAAAAAGTTTGCCGTAAACCATATAAGTCATGCAAAATGTTAAGCCTTTGGTGATGCGAGGCCACTTGTTGGCTGAATAAAATGGTGTTTGGGCAGCAGGCGTATAATAAGTTGGCGGCAGCAGGAACAAAGTACTGGTGATCACGTAGTGAAAGGATTACTGGAGACTGATTTTAACCGATAGATTTTTTTTTTTTTTTTATAAATAACAGAACGGAGGAAGGAAAAACAAATGAGTAAAAAAAAATAAATAATCCGTACACCAGATTACTGGTGTCCTCTGTTCATAAAATATCTAACAATTAGACTTGAACAGTTGTGGGTTGAAATTTGGAGGGAAACAACTCTGGGGAAGCGAGTTCCAGAGAGATGCAGTTCGGGAATGAAAAAATTCTGATAGTCAGAAGTTCTGCAATATGGCTGAGTGACATTCCAGTCATGAGCGCTACCAGATGCCCGTGTAGCACGAAGGAAGGCATGGAGAGGTGGCACCATGGACGCAACTTCGTCTGAGCATTTGCCAAAATAATATCTGTAAAAAAATGCAAGGGAGGCAACATTCCTTCTTACTTGCAGGGGAGGTAGTTTATTTGTAATGGCAGGGTTGTTAATGATTCTAACAGCTTTGTTCTGAATTTTGTCTAGTTGTCTTAATCCAACCTCTCCACAACCATTCCACAAGGGTGAAAAATATTCAAGCTGAGAGCGCACATGACTCTTGTAAATTATAGCTAACTGCTCATCGGCGAAAAAGTTACGGACTCTGTACAATAATGCAAGTTTCTTTGAGGTGGTTTTAGCAAATGATCTGACATGAGAGGTCCAGCTGAGGGCACTGTTAAGTGAGACGCCAAGAATTTCAATACTTTTGGAGATGGGAATATTAGTAGCACTGAAGGTAATGTACGAATCTGGCAATATCTGTCTATTAGTAAACTGCATATATATTTAGTTTTACTAGCATTAAAAGACACAAGGTTGTTTTGTCCCCATTCACTGATTGTAGATAGATCTTGATTTATGGAGATGGCTGTACTGAGTTGAGAGGTGGAGATATTAGACTTTGTAAAAATGGATGTCTGAGTGTGAATGAACTACGTAGTGTTGAGTCATCTGCATATGAGTTAATGGGATTCTGGGTGACAGATAAGAGATCATTAATATGAACCAGAAATAGGGTTGGCGCCAGAACTGATCCCTGCGGCACGCCGGCATTAACTGAGTGGAAATTCGAATATACATCATCTACTTTTACTCTATTTTCCTGTCACTGAGATATGAAGAAATCAAAGGAACAAAAGACGTTAGTCCATAACAAGGGAGTTTGGACAGCAGGGAACGGTGCCATACTCTGTCGAAAGCCTTAGAGATATCAAGAGCTACTGCATGAGTTTCTCCAAAAAGATCAACTGATTAATGGATGGTATGAGTTAAGAGATTGAGTATGTCAATGGTGGATCTTTCGTGGCGAAAACCATATTGTCTATCACTAATTAAGTTGTTGGATTCAAGATGTTTAACAATGTGCTTATTAATTAAAGATGACGACAGACAGCTGTTAGGCCAAATGTAATGGTGTTGTGGCATCAAGATATAAGTAGTTAAGTTTGTGACGTGCTGAAGGCTGACCTGTTTTATTCTGAATACCGACAAACAGAGTGACTCACCTTAACAATGGCCTCTCGTCGCCTTACCTGAAGTTCCTATTGCAAGTCGCCTCGGAGGTTTCGTAACACCTCTTCCAAAGCGATTTATTTTGCCTATTACTTTAGAACATTGTCTAGTATGCCGTTTATATCATGTTAATGTGGACGTAGTGTGCATCAGTAACATACTACACGATACTGAAGTGCAGTGGGTCATATTAATTGCTTTAAAAGACGTGTGACGAAATATTCAGTCACTTAGAATAGTACAAGGCCTGTATTCTCATCAGTTAAGGTAGCTCCCTACTTCCTTTTACTAAGCGATCTGTTTAGCTTAATACACCTTGTTGTCCTCTTCTGTGTTGTTTAAATCACTCTAATTACAATATTCAGCATATAAAACGTGTAAAATCATATTCACCAGTCGTATCCAAAAATAAATCTCTAAGGGTGAGGTGCAAGGGAGCACATTAACCGACGAGAACAGGGACGTAAGCCAGCCAAGAGCGTGTTGTCGTGGGCGAACCAGGATACCCCCCATGAACAACACTGCAATTTACACCTACACAGTATACAAGCTGGGCTGTAAATAGCGCTACACTAGAACCTTACCTGCCAGTAGCTTGTCTGTTGCGGGGACGGCTCAGTCTGCTGGTGTGGGCGTGGGTGTGGCACTGGGAATAGTAAGTGCAAATAAGTACTGAGTAAGTAGTAAGTGATGCAGGATAGGAATTGACAACGCTGACTGAGCCGTCCCCACAATACGGGAAAAGTCACAAGTCGGAGTGGAGGAGGAGCGATATACAGTATATGGACCAGCCTGTACACTGTGCATTAATTACACCCATAAAATAACACTTGAAGCACAACATTACCTTTCACTATGTATACGAGTACATTACGATTATTCACAAACAGTACATGTACGGGTATATACGTTATACAAATTATGAACCTTATTACTCACACACACACACACACACACACACACACACACACACACACACACACACACACACACACACACACACACACACACACACACACACACACACACACACACACACCAGACAAAAATGTACGTAACAATACACAGACCATACAAAAACGAGGCATAAAATCGGTTAACTCTAAAGCATATAGACTGGAAACGGAATGAGGGATAGGGAAAAAAAAAGTAAAAAACGGGACTACAAATACAGCTGCTATAATCTCTTCAGTACGGTGACGTCTGTGTTTTATTCCTGCTCCACCATGTAATTTTATCCAGGTATTGGCAGACGTTTTGTACTGGAGGCATTACATGCAGGCTTCAGTATTACATATCCTTTTTCACACAGGCACAGCTGTTAGTTCTTTATTTTCTATGCTTCCCTTTTATCCCTTGTGTTTTCCTTTGTCCGCCGCCTTTCTTCTCACTGCACTTGGCTACCGCGACGGAATAGGTAGTCAGAGTTTTGTGGTCGTGTCCCCTTTGCTTTACCCATCCGACTCTGTCTGTCTGTTTGATCGGGGTCCAGCTCTTGAAAACCTTGATGTAGAAACCTCATTTTGTTTAGGGTGGTAACTGTTGACCACAACTAGGTAAGGTTTGAATATGACAGTCATGACAAAAGTCAAGATCAAGGAAATGAAAAGAATTGTCCCGAGCGGGAGATTGGTCACCTTCTTGGGAGCATTGTTGTTGTCTCCTTAGCTTCACCACCTCTCCTAGACACTGCATATACCTCCTTGCACTTCCCACACCCTACCTCCTACACACTGCACACACCTCCGTGCCCTTCCAACTCCCTACCTCCTTTAATATCCTCAATACTGCAACCACTGTATTATTTCACCTACTTTATACTACCCACGGTGATCACTCTGTAACTCAACCCCCTAAATTTATCAGAACTTTAACTCTTTAACTGAAGAAAATTTATGAGCAGAATAAAATCGCCCAGCGAACGCTTGAATTTAATGAGAAACTCAGTACTTTATGTGAAAATGTTAATGATGATAATTTTAATATTTTTGGCGGTGTAGGCTTCCTTAGAGTTTAGTAAGACAGTTTGGCGTTAACCGTAGTACAATACAAACCACGGGTTCTGCAGCTAAAGGTTAAACTCAGTGATCCTGAAACACAGCCAGGAGTCTGCACAATAGCCATACCCCAAAGTTGATCAGTGAACTGCATTTAGGAATGTGGTTGAGGATCGTGACCTTTTGAAGCACCTCATATCCTTCTTATTGATTGGTTGCAGCGGGCCAAAGTGCTACTTGTGTGTGTGTGTGTGTGTGTGTGTGTGTGTGAGAGAGAGAGAGAGAGAGAGAGAGAGAGAGTGAGAGTGTGGTAATGGTAGTGGTGTTGATCAAGGTAATGGTCCCCAGAGTAATATAAAGAGCAAGGGGAGTTGATATCTCTCCACTGTAGGGGAATGACCCAGGTAGGGGAAGTGGGAGGAGGGGGAAGGGGAAAATGGGGTAGGAAGAAGGAGAATGTGATGGAAGGAAGAAAGAGAGGTAAACATGGGAGAAAGGAGGGAATAGGGGTGGGAGGATAAAGGGAAAGATATGAAAAGGGAAGCAAAGGGAAGGGAAAAAAGGAGGGTAGGAGGGAAGAAGGGGCAGAGAAGGATGGAACTGATCAAAGAAAGAGAGTCAGTAGAATTAAGGGAGAGAAAGTAAACAGGTTGGAAAGAGAGGAGGAGTAAACAAAGAAGGGAGTGAAGGGGGAAAAGAGAAGAGGAGGAGGAAGGTGGGGGGAAAAGGTGGAAATCTTACTTTGCAATCATCACCTTCATCTCATAGAATCAGATATCTTTGTTAGTCATCTTTATAAACAATGAGCCTCGAAAAGGAGGAGCATTAAGTCTGTTGCTGTTTGCTGTCCCTTTTTTATTCCTTTGTACTTTGTAAGGATAGAAGAAAATGAGGCACAAAGAAGGAAGGAATGAAAGGAACATAATGGAAGAAATTGGTGAAGGGGGAATCAAGGAAGACGAAGGGTGGAAAAAGGGAGGAGGGTACCATAGGGGAGGGAAAGAGGGAAGGAGTTTAAGAAGGAAGGGAAAGTAGGAAGAGCGTTTAAGAGAGGAGAGAATGTGAGGTCAGGAGAGAAGGGGAAAGGGATGGATAGTTCAAGAAGGGGGGAAGGGGAGATAAGGGCTCGAGAGGGGAGGGAAATAGGGAGGGGGTTCACGAGAGTAGGGAAAGAGTGAAAGTGCATAGGAGTGGGAAAGACAGGAGACCCAGGAAGGATTCAAGAGAGGAAGGAAAACTTAGGAGGGTTAGGGAGAGGAACCTCTACTGAGAAGGACGGGAGGAAAGTCTCTGGTGGGAAGGAGGGAAAGAAGATAAAGGTGAAAGCAGCGTCCTGATAGGAGGCTAAAATTGAATTTGGTAGCGAGGATGAGTCGGAGGTACAAAAGAGGCAAGTAAGGTGACAGGAGGACCAGAGACAGGGATAGGGGAAATATGAAGGAGAGGCAGGAAAGTGGGGAGGAGAAAGCCGAGAGAGAAGGGAATATGGGATAAGAAAGTGAAGAATATATTGGGTAGAGAGTAAGGGGCGGGAAAAATGTGATGGTCAGGGAGAGGGGGAGAATGATGAAGAAGCTAGAGGAAAGCTGGGAAAAGAAAGGGGAGGGAAAAGATAAGATGGAAAATAAAGAGGACATAGGAGGTAATGAAGGTAAGAGGAGGAACGGAGGGAAAGGGAGGAGAAAGATGAAAGCCAATAAATGTAGAAAGAAGAGGGAAGGGAAGGCAGTAAGAATTGAAAAGGTGAAGGAGGAGGAAGAGGGAAGGAAAACTAATATGAAAACGGAAGGAGAATGAGGAGTTGGGTGGTGAAAAGGAAGAAGTAATAGGGTGGAGGGTTGGAGGGAGTGGATGGTGATGAGAGAGAGAGAGAGGTGAAGGCGCGTTCCCGGATAAATAATACATAATTGACGTAGGACAGAGCAACATTGTAGAATCGATATACAATTCTTATCACGTTACTCTGTCGTTCGATATAACCATAATCATCATTTCTGCTCTGTACTGCCTGGTAATTTTCACATTTTGTTTTCCGTTTCACTTGGTAGGATTACTGAGTTGGGGAGTTAGGGCTGTATTGCTTTCCTTTTATATTAGACTGGCAGTGGATTCCATAGTTATAGGTCACACCATAACTAACGATCTTCAAGGGACAAAACAGATCCATTGCTGTATGCTTTCCTTTGTATTAGACCACCCTAGCCTGCACTCCAACCACTTTCTGTCACAACTTCACCCTAAACTTCACTCTCACCCATACATCCCCGTTACTCTAACCCTCACTCTCACCCATACTTGGTCCTCACCCTCAACATCACTATTCCATACGTTTTCATCACCATAACCAACACTTATCCCTCACTCTCTACCACAGCTTCACCCAAACCCTCCCTTTCACCCATACTTTCCCCTCACCCATACTTCCCCCTCACCCATACTTCCCCCTGACCCATACTTCCCCCTCATCCAAATCCTCACTCACCCAAACTTCCCCCTCACCCAAATCCTCACTTAGCCTATTCATACTTCCGTCTCACCCTCACCCCCACTCTCACCCATACATTCCCTCACCCTCTCCCCCACTCTCACCCACATCCACCTTCACCCCAGCCCCACCCACATCCACCTTCACTCACCCCCACCCACATCCACCCTCAACCATCCCCACCCTTATATACCCCTTCACCCAGCCCCCAATTCCACATGCATCCTCACCCTAGCCCCTCCCACATGCACCCTCACCCAGCCCCACCCCCATGCACCCACCCCCAGCCCCACCCACATACACCCTCTACCCAGCCCCACCCACATGCACCCTCACCCATCCCTCACCTCACATCCACGCTCACCCATCCCCACCCACATGCACCCTCAACCAGGCCCACCCACATGCACCCTCACCCATCCCCACCCACACCCACCCTCACCCAGCCCCACCCACATGCACCCTCACCCAGCCACCCACAGCGGCAGCACAGGAGAGTACTGGCATCAGTAAATACAAGGTGCAGTAGTGGATGGTCAGCGTGATGTAGTGGCGTGATTGGCCCCCTGTTGACCGGTGCACTTATGGATGGTGACTGCCCGGGGCAACACTCACCAGCGTACATACCTCACCCGGGATTACCACAGTCGCTGTTGGCACTACCTTTACCGTGAGAGAGAGAGAGAGAGAGAGAGAAAGAGAGAGATTGTCGGGGAGGAAGTGGAAAGGTGATAGAGAGAGGGGAGGGAAGAAAAAGGGAGAAGGGAATAAGGAGAGGAAGGGGAAATAATGTAGGGAAAGATACTGCAAGTATAAAGAGAGAGGAAGGGGGTAGGAACGGATAGGTAGAAAAGTGAGGGGGGACAAGAAGAGGGACAGGAGAAAAGCAATAAAGACAGAATTAGTGGAGAGGGAAGGGAAGAGGGAGGGAGGTAAAGGAGAGGATGGGTTGTCGAAGGGAAATCATCAGCCGTTGTAGTTCCCTCAACACCTGGTACATAGCATAACAAAGTTCATCCTTTACCCTCACCCCCTCCCCTCTGTCACCTGTTTCCCTTCACCTGCCTCCCTCGACTCCTTCATTTCAGCTTCCTCCCTCCCCTTCCCTTAACCTTTTGCCTTACTTCACCATTATCCCTTCCTAAGTACTGTCACCTCACCTCACATCGCTTCTTTTATTAGCATTCATCTAATAATCCTTCTAACTCATTTGTTCCCCTCACGTAAGCTGCTATCTCATTAGCCTGACATTATTAATCACTCATTACCTTCCGCCTCCTTAAACTCACCCTGACCTTATCTGACATCAGTAGACCTCACCAACCTTCACATGACCTCATCATCCTCCACCTCACCTCACCTGTCCCTTAACTGGTCAGCTGTGAAATTATCTTCCTTAGTCTGTCTGTCCCACTGCATGGACCTGCCTTTTATACCCAGTGTGTGATGTGGCCAGCCATCTTGAAATGAACGTATTTGGTTCTCGCCTTTGTCTTTCTATGGAAAGAACAATCGTTGCAGGCTATTGGACTTTGGTTATTCCATGCGGACTGACAGCCTTTTCTGTTTATTTTGTTATGTATAATCAACGGCTACCTCACCCAACAACCACTACAGTAGACATCACCTGAACTCACCTGCCCCTCTCCGACCCCATCTGACTCACCTGCCGCAGCCTCCCCACCTGCAGTTCATCAAGGCACCAACTTACCTCGAAGCCTCCCTTTAAGGCGATGTTTGCTCTTACAGTTGCCGTAATAAAGTGGGTGTTCAGACGGCCGCCAGGGAGTTGCCCTGTAAAGCCTCAGCTGGGGAAGAACGGCTGCATCCGTAATGCAGTGGACGCCGCTGAATGGACTGGATGAATAAAGTGTATGAAAATGAATGAATAAGATACCGGTATGTGAAATTTCAAAATGTAATGACTATGGATGGAAATATGCGAAATGGAGGAACGTTCCCATAAAAAAATGGATAATAATGCATGATAAAATCATAAATTCGATGAAAAGTGACCTTGGTCGTATTTTAGAGGAAAATAATAATGGGATGAGAAAATGTAAGAAAACTGTGACTTTCATGGCCAGCATAATAAACATGTGTCATGGCGACGAAGCCATCAGCTGGCATAGCAGTCAGCTGGCATACACACCAGCCATAACGAAGCCATCAGCTGGCATACACACCAGCCATAACGAAGCCATCAGCTGGCATAGCAGTCAGCTGGCATACACACCAGCCATAACGAAGCCATCAGCTGGTATAGCAGTCAGCTGGCATACACACCAGCCATAACGAAGCCATCAGCTGGCATAGCAGTCAGCTGGCATACACACCAGCCATAACGAAGCCATCAGCTGGCATAGCAGTCAGCTGGCGTACACACCAGCCATAAAGAAGCCATCAGCTGGCATAGCAGTCAGCTGGCATACACACCAGCCATAACAAAGCCATCAGCTGGCATAGCAGTCAGCTGGCATACACGCTAGCCATAACGAAGCCATCAGCTGGCATAGCAGTCAGCTGGCATACACACCAGCCATAACGAAGCCATCAGCTGGCATCCACAGCAGGGAGTTCTAGTGTGTTGTGTTTCCAGTCCTCACCAACACAGCCAAGCCAAGTGTAGTGCCTGAAGATCAAGATGTATACACAGAAACACTTGACGGGATGGGAGGCAGGGAAGCAACACCAGACTTTACAGACAAAGGTGTGGTGCCACCTGGCATGGTTACAGCACCACCAGGAGAATATTCTCTCTCTCTCTCTCTCACACACACACACACACACACACACACACACACACACACACACACACACACACACACACACAGGAAGTGTTGTTTGCCTTCCATCACGGCGGCTGAGACAAATTAACGCCCCAGACAAAAGTTCGGTTTTTGGTCAGACTCCACAGCTGACTGTCAGAGGAGCAGGAGCGGGAGGGGGAGGAAAGTGTAGAAGAAAAGATGTACAAGGAAGTGGAAGAGCACAAGTAAGAAGAACAGTAGGAGGAGGAGGAAAAATCAGAAGAGTCGAATGAGAACGGTAACGACAAGAAGTTACAAAAATAGTAATGATAGAAGGAGAAGCAGGATGGAGACTAGTTGGCAGGAATAGGTAAACAAGAATGAGGAAAAGTAAACATACTGTTGGAGGGGTAATAGGAGGAACAGCGGAGTGCAAAGGAAAGCAAACGGCTACAGACGTATTGATCCTCAGGAAGTGTTCGTTATTAAATTCATTCTGCTCACCAGGGCTTGAACTTTACTCGACCTTGTGTGTTATGAACAAATGCGATGACACTACACCGTGAGAACTGTGGAGGAAAAGGCAGAGCTTGTTACTGTTGTTGGAGCAGGAGGAAGAGTAGGAGGATATATATAGGAAGAGGTGGAGGAGGAGGAGCAATATAGGAAAAGGAGCAGGAGGGGAAAGAAACAGTGGAGGGACATTGCTACAGAGTGGGAAAAAATAGAAGATAAATATGAAAAGACCCGGGAAACCCTTGGAAACAGGAGCAGAAGCTGGAAGAGAACGGCAAGGAGGAGGAAGACAAAAAGGGTGAGAGTTGGCACAGGAGATTATATGGGCTGTACTCTCGTCATTTAAGGAGGCTACACAACATCTCTTCATTAACAGTTTATTTCGGCGGATGGCTGGGTAATATTCATAATTTTATATATGCAGGTATGTTAACATTAACCCCTTCAGCCAGATAACTTACTTATTTTATTCTTGCTGTGTAGACGATTTTTACTCATTCAAAATTGGACTTTCCGAACTGGTGGGGTAGAATAAGATCCATCAGTAACTTCTTCACTAGTACAAATTCTTCTCTAGTTGAATAAAATCGTCTGGAGGTGGCAGGAATACAATAAGAGCAGTCTGATTCAAGGGGTTGAAATGTTGCACTGACATGTAAGAGAATTAGGCAAAACAGATAAATGTAGAGGTGCTGGAGTAGCTCCTGTGCCGACGAGATGACAGTCCAACCACGAAACGAGAAGGAAAGAAAGGAAAAGTGGGAGAAAACTCGGTTAAATAACAGTACAAGGACAGACTGGAAAATACGGACTCTTTGCATAAGCAGGAGGGAGAAAATGAAAGGAATGGATGTTTTGTAAGTAGGATTAAGAGCAGGGAGAACACAGAGACAGAACGCAAGCGTAGAGAAGGAAGGGCACGAGGAAACATACGTAGATGAAGATGAAATATAATACAATAAAGCACTCGAGATATAAACGAAATGGTAAACAAGAGAAGCAATACAAATGGAATGAACGGAAAACAGAACAGAATAGGGACTAAACTGATAACAAGGAAGGCAAGAGAATAATTATAGGTAGATATAATATCAGAAAAAAAATAAGTAGTAGGAGATTAAAAGTTACATTAATATTCCAACGAAAAACGAAGAGAGAGAACAGGAAAAAATGAAAACCTAGACTGCACGATTAATACGGAAAGCATTAGGATGAAACTGCAAATCACAAGAGAGGGAACAAAGGATGAAAAGACTGTAGATCATTGTGAACGAAAGTGGAAAAGGAAAAAAAGAATTGGATGTATAGCAGGGAATGGTGGGAGAAAGAGGAGAAATATTGGGATGAGAAGATGCGAGAATAAAGAAGATAAACACAGGAATACGTTTAAAAACTGAAGAACGAATGGATGGGAGACAAGGATATTATGATGATGGAATGGGAATAGCGTATAGGAGGAGAGAGAACATGGTAAACTTGAAAAAGAGAGGGAAGGATAAAGAAACACATTACAATAATAATTTAATGAAGAAATGAACAATACTCGTACTTTAGAAAAAATAAAGTAGTAAGGAAAAAAACAATGAAGAAAGTGGGATAAAAAACAGGCAA
>NC_137037.1:7202071-7304423 GCF_032717465.1 Coenobita brevimanus | reverse complement strand
TAATGCGCAAGAGAGGAGGATATGGTGTAATTTGCTGAATAAATCATTGAGAAAAGGTGCTACACAGCCTGCTATACCACTTCCAATACGACCCACAGTTAGTAATACCTGGTGTTGGCAGCTTCCCCTATACCACGCACAATACGACCCACAGTTAGTAATACCTGATGTTGGCAACTTCCTATGCCACTTACAATACGACCAACAGTTAGTAATACCTGATGTTGGCAACACCTGTGCCACTTACAAGCCGACCCACAGTTAGTAATGCCTGGTGTTGGCAGCTTTCTATGCCACTTACAATACGACCCACAGTTAGTAATACCTGGTGTTGGCAAAGCTTCCTATGCCACTGACAGTAGGACCCACAAATTCAGTAATACCTGGTGGTGGCGGCTTCCTGTGCCACCTTTATTACGACCCACAGTTAGTAATACCTGGTGTTGGCAGCTCAGGTAATTACACAGAGCCACGTGACACACGGGCGGGGACAGACGGGCACAACAGGCGCTGCTTCACCGAGTTATCACCTTTAACTCAACACTCGCAATTTTGCCTGATATTTTCCCTGGCCAAAGCACCGCGGGGAGTCCAGACGGGGCGAGGCAAGGAGCGATGTCGGTGCTGCATACCATCACGTCATTGCATCACATGGCGAGGCAGAGGAGCGTGTCGGTGCTGCATACCATCACGTCATTGCATCACATGGCGAGGCAAGGAGCGTGTCGGTGCTGCATACCATCACGTCATTGCATCACATGGCGAGGCAAGGAGCGTGTCAGTGCTGCATACCATCACGTCATTGTATCCTGTAGCGAGGCAAGGAGCGTGTCGGTGCTGCATACCACCCCGTCATTGTATCACATGGCGAGGCAAGGAGCGGTATCGGTGCTGCATACCATCACGTCATTTACATCACATGGCGAGGCAAGGAGGCGTGTCGGTACTGCATACCATCACGTCATTGTATGACATGTAGCGAGGAACAGGAGCGTGTCGGTGCTGCATACCATCACGTCATTGTATGACATGGCGGGGAGCAAAGAGCGTGTCGGTGCTGCATACCATCACGTCATTGCATCACATGGCGAGGCAAGGAGCGTGTCGGTGCTACGTATCATCATTCATTGTATCACATGGCGAGGCAAGGAGCGTGTCAGTGCTGCATACCATCACGTCATTGCATCACATGGCGAGGCAAGGAGCGATGCTCGGTGCTGCATACCATCCCGTCATTGTATCACATGGCGAGGCAAGGAGCGTGTCGGTGCTGCATACCATCACGTCATTGCATCGCATGGCGAGGCAAGGAGCGTGTCAGTGCTACATACCATCACGTCATTGCATTACATGAACGTGTGCAAACATAAGTGTATTTTCAGTGAGCAGTAATGTTTAAAATCGCAATTTAATCTTTTGGCCAGCACTCTCCTCAAAATATTATGAAAACGTTCAACACTGTTAAAGTAAGAAATGGAGTTATATTAATGTAATCAAATGTATTCACAGTCCTTGTAATAAATCACTCTTATACGTTTTCTTTTTATTTATTTATTTATGATGTGTTTAATAAAAACTGCATATTAAAGTTCCCCTGATACTAGTAAAGGAAATTTCCAAGTTTCCCCTAACTATAAAAAAGGATTGAGATAAATTAGGACGCATCCCATTCGTACGATGATGGCTGACTCGGATTCGAATACCAAAGGTGGCCGGAAATTTTTACCTGCGTCATCAGACGCTAGGGATAGATCAATGCGCGTTTTTATTGGTGTTGCCGTTACAGCCTCTCAGGTAAAATACAGCCTGGGAAGTAGCTGGTTTGATATGGCAGTAAATGTTCTGGACTATGGTGGTCTATCCCTCGGACCCTCCCACTCTCCAAAGAGGTAACGCGGGAGTGGCTGTTGCCACGTGTCAGATCTCAGTTCTGCGGGTCGAGTCCACAGTATCTGTTGTTAAAGCAAAACTGTCGAGCGATAAATTGTTGTGGAGAAAAAGGCGGCCCCGAAGTGGGCCGTATTGACAGCGTGCATTACAATCGCGAAATTTGTCCCGATCAACATGGCTGCTGCTACGCCAGGTCTCCGTGGGCTTCAGACTTATTAAATCTCCCTTTTTCAGACACAGAGAGAATTTTCTGTTGCGTCCCGGCACGGAGGTGGAAGGAGACGAGCGATCAGGATATGCATGGAAAAATCGAAACGACTTCGTGAAGGAAAAGTTAGGGAAACATGACAAACACAAGCAGGAGATAAAAGAAGCTACGTGAATTTTAGCGTTTTGCTTTCATACTGGCGGGAGAATGGGAGGAGAGAGGAAGGGGGAGGGTAATGGGAGGAAAAGGGGAAAAGGTGAAAGGGAAGGTTTGGGGCGGTATACTTGGTGAAGGGGTCAGCGGTACACAGCAGTACAGTGGAGTTGGTGAAGGGGGTGACGTGAAAGGAAATGAAGACATGAGAGGGGAAGGTGACGTAAAGGTGGGATGCAATGACGTGGGGAGGGGGAAAACTATAGTCACTTTCGCAGTCTTACTCTGTACGTGTATTTATTTAAGAAATGTATTGGCACCTTTTTCTCTGTCACGCTTGTATACCAGATAATCTTACGACACACCCTTATGAGCACTGTTGACATTGTAATATTAGAGTTCTTATGCTGTTTTAACGAATGGCAAAACAAATATAAACGAAGTATTATATATATATATATATATATATATATATATATATATATATATATATATATATATATATATATATATAAAATGTGTGTGTGTGTGTGTGTGTGTGTGTGTGTGTGCACTTTATATCATCGTCATTCCAGTCTGACATCTACATTAAGATGTAGTGAGGTAGATTCAGACAAAGAAACCATGAAAATGGGAAAACTATCATAGTCTTAATAAGTTTTTAAGAATTTTTGTTAGTAAAGAATAGTAACATGCACGCACGCACACACACACACACACACACACACACACACACACACACACACACACACACACACACACACACACACACACACACACACACACACACACACACACACACACACACACATACACACACACACACAGATGGAGTCTGGACTTCATAGGATTATATGACGTTTGTAATATTGTGTGGGTCATTTCCACAGGGCAGTGGACATGCCGTGTAGTTGTTCTCCAAGTTTATGCTTTCTGTTTCTTTACTTCTGGATCTCACCTCACGACATCATTTTACAGTAGGTCCGAGTTTAGGCTGCAAGGATGTGATTATGATGATGATGATGATTGCCATACTTCTCCCAATGATATTTCTTTCTTTCATTATTTGTGAACCCTACGTTACTCTATGTTTTAAGTGGGAAATGGCTGTAGGGTTGAGATGATGTGCTGGTGATTAGGATGGTACCGATAATAGGACTCCCACATTTATGCCTTCTCTTTCAGTGTTATTAGATATTACTTCATGCCATCTTTCCAAGTGGGAGTTTGGATTTTTGAGGATGACTGATCACAGTAAGACGATCATGATGATGATGATGATGATGATGAGGGGAGCAATGATGACGATAATATTGATGATGTGATAATGAGGACGGTAATTCTGATGATGATGAGGATAAGAGGAGGAGGAGGAGGAGGAGCAGCAGGAGGAGGAGGACGGTGAAGATGATAAAGATGAGGAGGAGGAGGGGGAGGGACGGTGAAATTGATGATGTGGTTGTAATAGCAAAAATGATAATGAGGGCGGTGTGGGTGATAATGATGTTGGTGATGTGTTGAAGATGATGATTTTTGCCGACGAAGACAGTAAAGGGAACATGAGTTATAAAGCATTCTGCTGTGTATGCTCAGTTTTAGGAGTCAGATTATGTGAAACACCCGTTTGAGAACTACTTCACTTAATGATAATGACTGTAATTCAGTATCTGTTCATCCATCAATCCATCAGTCATCCACACATATATTGAAACAGTTTGCCCGCCTGTTAATGTTACCGCGGGCGTTGTTGCTAACTATATGTCAAGCAGGGAAACAAAATACTTTAACGCTTCAAAGCATAAGAACACACTACTTAGCTGAAATGTGTCGGGAACTTTTTGTTTGTGTTCTGAATACAAGACCGTGACAGTATGTAGCCAGACATCGGTCAGAACTTCATTATTGCTGGTTTAAATTTTTTCTAAATATCTTGCCTCAACTTACTCTACAGGTTATAGAGTAATTACCTCGAATATTTAATTTCAGCCGCATTTAAAGTTGCACCCTGCTCTTCACTCATCTTGCCTAAGGCTATAATTGTAGACATTTAGCAGGTAATTTATTTATATGGCTGTATGCCAAGAAATTAGAGTTAAATCAAAAAAAGTAAATTTCCCCTAAATCTTTTCGGGCTATCAGTATTAAGATAAACATCAAAAGATTTTTTTCGAATGCACGGTGCGGGTAAAAGAGACAAAAAAAGAAGAGCGCTGTGGTAAGCTGTAGACTATATAACACATCTCAGCCATTTCACGGTCCTCCTGACAGCTGTCCGCTGCCCCGTTGTGGTTCGCGGACCCCTTGAATGAAAAACTCTGCTGTACCTGCATGTATTATTATGACATTCAAGAACCATTAGGCATGAGAGTGGAAAAAAAAAAAAATACGACAGGTCAAGAGAAAGTAATCCGAAAAGTCGCTTTGTGAAGCTAATGAAAATAAATCTTCGAAGCACCGAGACACACACACAAAAAAAGTCACGTTGAGGATTATGGAATAAATTGTCATTTAAAACACGGCTAAACGTGGAAAAAATGAACTGGCCTCGAGACGGAATTAAAAGAATTACTCCATGATGAGGCAGATGAAAAATATAATCATTTCAAAAACGGTTAAAAGAATGAAGGATAAAAAGTATACTAAAACCTAAGACAAAATCATTTTAATTAAGTAGTTCATTATCACACATGTAGAGAGCGTCATCAGGGACGTCATTCCACAGTAATTAACGCGAGCTAATAACTGGCAGTTCCTCAAACGGGAGCTGGGCCTGGGGGGTGGAGAGGGGGAGGAGAGAGATAAAGAATGAGAGAATTGGAAGCCGTACAATGAAAAAGGAAATAAATGGGGATGAGTTTGGAGGAGGGAGTGGGAGAAAGAGAGGAAACTTTTAAGAGTAAAGGAAAGGGAGGAAGACGAGGGAGAGGTAAAAATGAATAAACGAACCAAAGGAAATGACGGAAAGATTTGAGAGACTGTGGGAGGGGAAGGGAGAGGAAAAAAGAAAAATGAAGATGAGAGGAGAGGTGCTGGGAGAGAGGGCAAGAGAAAACAGAAGAGAGAAACATACTGGAAGGAACGAAAAGATGATAAAGAAGATAAAGATAAGGGGGAACAAGAGGAACCAGGAGGAAGAAGAAGAGACGAGAGGTGGTGGTGGGACTGGGGAAAGAAAGGAGGGAAAGAAAAAAAATGGCTGGATGGAACGTAAGGGAATAAATGGAATTGTAAGACAAGGCAGGAAGAGAGAGAATGAATAGAAGGGCGAAGAGAAGAAAGAACTAAAAAGAAAGCGAAGTTTGAGAAAGGAAAGAAGGATCTGAGATGAAGGTGAGGCACGATGGTGGGAGGAAAGAGGGATTAAAAATAGTCACGGTGAAGAGAAGAACTGGAATTGCCGAAGAAAGGAGGAAACAAGGAGATGGAAGGTGGCAAAGAGGGGTGAGGGAGGGAGGTAGGAAGGAAATAACGGAAAATAAATAGGTGTAGGAAGGACTGGGTAATAACGAAATGAAAACAAAGACAGACACGAGGAGGAGGAAGAGGAGGAGGGTGGTTATGGTGATGGTGCTGGTGGTGATGGTGGAAGCAGGGTGGTAGTAGTGATGGTGGAAGGACTTTTTCCGTGATATACTGAGCATGTATGACGACACTAAATCTGTTGATGTTGTTTACCTTGATTTTCAAAAGGCTTTTGACAGTCCCACACAAAAGACTCCTTAAGAAGCTAAAGGCACATGGTTTCAAAGCGGCAGTGTTCTCGGGTGGGTAGAAGATTGGGTCACCGGACGAAGGCAGAGAGTTGTAATAAATGGAAAAGGGTCAGCATGGATAAACGTTACAAGTGGAGTGCCGCAGGGTTCAGTGTTAGGTCCTGTTCTTTTCTTAATATATATCAATGATATTGATGAAGGATTATGTTGTATAATTTCAAAATTTGCTGACGATACTAAAATAGGTAACACAGCAGATACAGCACTGTAAAGGCAGGCAATTCAGAGAGATCTTGATCGACTGTTCAACTGGGCCCAAGTATGGCAAATGGATTTCATATACTAACAAATGCAAAGTGCTAAACATTGGCAGTAAAAATGTAAGAGCTAGTTATAGCATGAGTAATGTCCAGCTTGAGAGGGTAAACCGTGAAAAAGACTTAGGAGTTATAATAACAAACGATTTAAAACCAAGTAAACAATGCACAGAAGCTGTGAAAAAGGCCAATACATTGATTGGATTCATATGTAGAGCATTTGAATATAAGTCCGATAATATCGTCCTCACTTTGTATAATTCTTTAGTATGCCTGCACTTGGAGTATTGCGGTCAGTTTTGGTCACTGTACTATAAAAGGGATATGGAAAAGCTTGATAGAGTGCACCGAAGAATGATAAAGATGATACCTAGATTGAGAAATAAACCGTGTGAGGAACGTTTAGAAGCCCTGAATGTATTTACCCTAACTAAATGGAGGTTACGAGGAGATCTAATTCAAGTATTCAAAATATTCAAAGGACATGATAACATGGCGGTCGATAAATACTTCACAGTTGATCACTCGAATTATACTAGAGGCAGTGGGAAGAAAGTAATTGGCAAACGATTCCAGTCACATGAAGCTAAGCATTTCTTCTTTAATAGAGTTGTAAATACAGTGTATGGATTAAATTGCCCTCCAACGTAGTAAACTGTAATACAGTACTGACCTTTAAAGGTCGCCTGGATAAGTATTTGTCGTCTAAACCTCAGCTTAATATGTTTACTCCTGAACAAAACAATTGTGTATGTATAATTTATTATTTAGTTTAATTTTATTCTTTAAAGCCTGCATCAATTTATTAAATGCAAATATAGTATATGCACAGACTATGATATGCACAGATAGCCCTGAGTTAACGGTCACTACTCTTACTTTCAACCTGTGATGGGCTGTGGATCACTGAGGGTCCCTCTTAGTTGAGTGACCACCATCAGGATTTTTGATGTACCAGGGGTCACTACTTCGGGAGGTGACTTGTGTGCTTATCCCGCATCGGAAAGTTCCTAGTCTTAGTGGAATGAATGGAGATGGGGCCTAATTGACTGCTGCCTACCTTAATAGCGCCAGGCAAGGCTGCCGCACCACCCCTGAACATCCACACTGTGCACTGTGCAATTTCCACGCTGTGTCCGCAGACGTTCCATGAACTCAACATACCCGTACATAGTGTCATGCGTTAGTTAGTTAGTTATTCGATTATTCAATATACTTTGCTACTTTCTCTTTCAGGTTATTCATACTGGTAGCTTATAGATAAAATATTATAGAATGTAGCTTTTCCTTTTCAGTCTTTCCTATGAAATTTCCATGTCAGTTATTCCATGCTGCATGGTGGTTTTTCTCTCTTTTTCTAACCAGTTTTAAGTGGCGGGTTTGGAGGCGGGGGGGGGGGGGAACCTTCTTGTTTACTATCCTTATCCTTCAGCATGTACAGTTAGAACTCGAAGTCATAGTCCACTCTGTAACAAACAGCCTCGAAAGGACCATAAGGTCTGTTGCTGTTTGCTTTCCTTTGTACTCCGTTGTACTCTTTTGATGGTGATGGTGAAAGGAGGGTGGTGATGGTGGAAGGAGAGTGGTGGTGGTGATGGTGGAAGGAGAGTGGTGGTGGTGATGGTGGAAGGAGAGTGGTGGTGGTGATGGTGGAAGGAGAGTGGTGGTGGTGATGGTGAAGGCGAGTGGTGGTGGTGATGGTGGAAGGTGGGTGGTGGTGGTGATGATGGAGGGTAGTGGTGGTGATGGTGGAAGGTGGGTGGTGGTGGTGATGGTGATGGTGGAAGGAAGGTGGTGGTGGTGATGGTGGAAGGTGGGTGGTGGTGGTGATGGTGAAGGAGCGTCGTGGTGGTGATGGTGGAAGGTGGGTGGTGGTGGTGATGGTGGAAGGAGGGTGGTGGTGGTGATGGTGAAGGAGGGTGGTGGTGGTGATGGTGGAAGGAGAGTGGTGGTGGTGATGGTGGAAGGAGAGTGGTGGTGGTGATGGTGGAAGAGTGGTGGTGGTGATGGTGGAAGGAGAGTGGTGGTGGTGATGGTGGAAGGAGGGTGGTGGTGGTGATGGTGGAAGGTGTGGTGGTGATAAAAGGCGAGAATAAACAAAGGGTGAAGAGAATGAAGAGAAAACAGGATTGATTCTGTGAAAAACTAGGGTTGAACGAAGTGACTGTGAGAGTATGCATGGTGTTGGAAGGTGTGACAATAGATGCGAGACAATGGAAGGTAATATTCATAAGAAAAAGCCGAACACCACAAACATTAAAAAAAACTAAGAATGGATAAGGTGAAGGAGTGAGAAAAGATCTGAGAAAAGGGAGTGAAGGCAATGTGATTGAAGCAGGAATGCCAGAAATATAATACAGAGGTAAATGTCAAGCACAGAGTCCTACCTATTGATTGCTGTTACGAAGGTGAGATCATACAAACTACAGTAATGGCCTGTTTGCAGGTGTATCTTTCACCAGACAGGCTTATTTATGCATGACAGTGTATTCCCGAAATTTATTTTGACTGTTAAACTTTGTGAACGTCCTCTGTCTCCATCTCATATCTATCCCTACCATTTAAATTGTCATCTGCAGCTCCCTCACATTCTGCCAACAACACTGCATCACCAGTATACACACCTGGTTAAAACAGGCTTTTCACACATCAGAAAAATACTTTTTAACAGTCTCATGTTATACCAAATGGATTTTGTATTATTGAGCTTCATCTATATATCATCGTCGTCGTCATAGTTGTCCGGAGCGCGCGCGCGGGGCAGAGAGAAAGAGAGAGAAAGAGAGAGAGAGAGAGAGAGAGAGAGAGTTAAGAAAGGAAATGGAGACACAGAGAGTGCGAGGAAGGAATAAAGAATAAAATACAAATATATAAGAAGGAGAGGAGAGATTGAAATAGTATTAATATACAGGAGAGAGAGAGAAAAAAAAAAGTGTCAGGACAAGTGAGCGCAAAGAGAGACTGTAGAGGAAAGACTATCTTAGCTGATACCATACATTTTCCATATTATAAACTATAGGCTTAAAGAGTAACCAGAAAAGAGAGGGAATAGACAAAGGAAAAGGAAGAAAGATTAAGGAGACAGGAGAAGACAGGGAAAGGATGGAGAGAGAAGAGATAGAAACAGCGAAAAGAAGGAAGTGGTGACAGGGGAATAGGGTGGAGAAATGAATACAACATGAGAATAATGAAAGCAAAACTAGAGGAGAGAAGGACAAGAAAAGAAAAAGAATAAATGAAGAAGTGGCGAAGAAAAAGAAAGAGAGGAAAGATAAAGATTAAACGAGAAATGAAGAGAAGAGATAAGGCAAGAAATTAATGAAAAAAAAATGTAAGAGTTAAAAGGTCGACCAAGTAAAAATGAAAGAGTATCGATGGAGGCGAAGGTAGAACAATAAATACATAAGCTTAAAGAAGAGAGAAAACAGAATAAACAATAAGTGAAGACAAAGGAAGGAATATGAAGGACAGAAAGACAGAGGCAGTGATAGATGGAATAAAAGACTACGGAAAAGGTAAAGAGAAGACAAGGAAATCAAGAGGAATATGTGAAGGTCGAGTGAGTAAGAACAGAGGATGCAGAGGGAGGGAGATATCAATGATGCCTTACACTTCACACATTAATCTTGTGCCAGACTTCCTGAAACTCTGACAGTCAACTGGAAGCCATATCGACCGTCTATCTATCTGTCTGTGTATCAGTTTTCTTTCCGCGTATCTATATCAGTTTGCCTGTCTGTCTGTCTTTATCTACAGGCAGTCCTCGTCGTAAGTAAGGATTATTTTTGTAATTTACCAACATTTTTCGTACAGTGAGTACTGTACGTACATTGGGGAAGACTGGCAAATCAGGATTATTGGTGACAGTAGAACTTAACCAGGAAATTTTTTTTATGCTTGTGGACTAAACGGCATCTTGCTGTCTCCAAATAGGTACATTCTGCATGTGGGTCTTTTTTTTTTTTTTTTTTTTCCCAGCAGCAGTTAAAATAGCCTTCTGTAAGCCCGTAAGCAAAGAAAGTTTTCAGTTAAACGGTTGAAAGTAGAAAGAATAAACCTAAAATTACCATCTTATTAGAGGCCATTACTTCAGAAAGGCGAATTATAAAAGGGGCTTAATGATTAGAAAACAGAGAACCCCCTCCCCTCAAAAGGACAAACCTAAGGGACAGCAAGCCCCTCATTGCCACGTCCAAACCACACCATAACGGCGCCAACAAGCTCACTGGTGGCCAAATGAAGGCGTTAATGGCGCTGCTGGTACCTTTATTTCTTGCGTCAGGTACAGTACACCTTCAGTAACGTATATGGACTCCCGTTATTGACATTATCAAACACTGGACCAAACGTTTGCAAATATTCTCCAGTAATTTCCATATGTTTGTGTCTCCAGTTTTATCAGTATAGTATAACGAAGTAGCCTAACTTTATACAGTACAGGACAATCAGTACAGTATAAAGAAGTCATTTTATACAACGTAGGAAAAACAGTGATTATTCAGAAACATCAGTCTATCGAAAAAGTGACCAGCTGCAGCGCATCAATCACCCAGGTGGAGGTAACATATTTATGATCACGTGGACAGTCAGCAAAAGAAGCATGTCAGATCCTGCTGTGCTTTGCATTCTGAAACACAGGACGAAGAGCCTTGAAGCAGTGTGGTGTGTTTATGTTGTAATAACCCATGTATGAGGCTTTCAGAGTCAAAGGCGAAACAACCAAAAGTAGTGATGAGACGATTGAGGTTTGTGTGTGTGTGTGTGTGTGTCAAAATAATGGCGACTAATTGTCCAAGGTTAGCAGTCAAGGAAATTATTAATTTATTACTCCTCGAGTTAGGTGGTGCCTCTATATCTCTTTAACCCATTGGATCCCAAGGGTGCTGGGCGAGGCTTGGCGCTGGGTGGGTGCTACGCGTACCGCCCCCCGCCTATCGGCTCATAGTCGCGAAGGACTTGAATAATCCCAGTTCTGTTCAGTATTCCGGACACTGGGCTCCGATGGGTTAATCGGTGCTTCCAGACTATTTTGAAAAGACCTCTCGTATTGAAGGGGTTAATGAATGTTGTATCTTGCCACTCCAGTTCGCTTAGTCTCTCACAGCTGGGTAACATTTCCTGGTGGTAGCAAGAGTCAGTGAGAGAGAGAGAGAGAGTTGTTACACAAATGAGTTTGCTGATAGTGAAATGTTGTATCCTTTTCATACAATAACACGTTATTCTTGGGACGATGTTATATAACTTTGCCGGTTGCTGATAGTGACGGGGTTAATGAAGTTTATATCGGAAGATCTCACTGAAGTCAAATAGAATTGCGTTTCGTTTCGTTTCGTTTTTATAGGCTCCAGCATGCTTGCATGCGTCGGCCTTGGTCACCTAATGGCTGCTTTCCACGCTGCACGATCCATTGCAGCCTCCTGTTCAGTCCCTTAACCCTGAGGTCACACTTAATGACCTCATCCCATGTCTTTCTCGGTCTCTCATAACCCCACCCCCAATATTAACACCTCTCACCTTCCTCACCCAATTATCATCCCCCATCCTCTCCACATGTCCAAACCATCTCAATCTACCTCCTCTCATCACAACACCAATACACTCCAGTCCCATCCTACCTCTCAACTCTTCCATTGTAAACCCAGCCCCTCCAGGCCTTGGACGCAGGGACGCACTGCACATCCACCTAATCATTGTCATTTCTGTACGTCTGAGCCGGCGAATATCTTCCTCCTTCACTGCCCAGGTCTCACTATCATACAGCATTACACTCCGAACACATGCTGCATACAAAGACCCCTTAGCACGTAGGGAGAGTCCTCTCAATGTCAGGAGAGGCAAGAGCTCCCTGAACTTCTTCCAACCACTTCTAACCCTAGCCCCACCGCCAGCACACAACATGTCTCCCAAATAACAAAACTCTTCCACACACTCAAGAGATTCACCAGCAAGTTCAATCCTTTCACGTCTGACAATCTCCACCTGCTCACCCCGACACGCCGTAGCATAAAATCAGCATTATCTCGCAGTCTACCTCTGATACCACTACATCTCTTATGCACCCATTTATCACAAACACCGCACAAGATGGAATTACTTCCCACGGCCTTGTAGCAAACTGCACATGGCCACTCTCCCTCGTCTTTGACAGTACCGCCACCAACCCTAGATATCACTTTTGTTTTATTTGCATTTACCCTTAAACCCTTGTGCCCCATACCATCTCTCCACCTCCTAAACCTTTCCTCTGCCTCCCTTTCGTTCTCTGCAATCAACACCAAATCATCAGGATACAACAACTCCCACGGGAGTCCATTTCTAAAGTCACGCGAAAGGGCTTCAAGTACCATGAGAAACAACATGGGACTCAAGACTGACCCCTGATGCACACCAACATTCACGGAAAACTCATCACTCAAATCTCCATTCACTCTTACCTGGGTGTGAGCACCCACATACATAGCCATAACCACCCTAACCAGCCACTCCTCCAAGCCAAGCTTTCTCATTGCCTACTTCACCACCTCTCTAGGGACTCTGTCAGAGGCCTTTTCCAAATCAACAAAAACAAAATAAAGATCCCTTCTCCTACCAATATATTTTTTCTGAAGCTGTCGAACAATGAATATAGCATCAGTGGTCCTCCTACCTGGTATAAACCCAAACTGCATCTCATCAATATTCACTCTTTCTCTAATCATACCTTCTAAAACTCTCTCCATTATCTTCATTATCAGATCTAAAAGCTTTATACCTCTATAATTTCCTCTTTCCAGGGCATCACTCTTCCCTTTATATGCATTTACAATTACACTCTTCAGCCAATCATCTGGGACAACACACTCATAAATAATCCTATTTATCAGGTCAGTGACTGACCTCACCCCTATATCGCCTGCAAGAATATACAGCAATATAAATAGGCGTTATCGTACTGAATGGGATATGTAAACACTGCGTCAACTTGTGTTATCATGACCTCCAATAATTATCATATAAAGGACTTTCAGTGATGAGTCTGGGTCAGTCAGAGGAATGATATATGGAATGATTACAGTAATGCACTGACGTCTGTTAATATTCTGGCTGATTGCTATACTGATGGTTAATAACTGTTCATATAATTGAACAGGGTGGCATTCAGCTGAGCTTCGGCCGGTTAATATGACCAACACAATATAACTGCCATGACGGCTTCTGTGTGTATTCTCGCTGTGACATGCAAGTTTATTCAGCTTGGAAGGGACCTATGGTAATGGAAGGGTTAAATACAGTCGTTATTAACCTCACTAACTACTTCAACAAGATGGCGTCTTTTTATCAGTCAACTCTTGTTATCTACGTACGCTTAAATACAGTGTGGGAAATATAACGGGTTCATTTTGCCCTCCCACCCATTTTAGCTTAGGAAATGCCTCTGGTACTGAAAGGGTTAAAAGCAGCGCTGATTGCTTTGTTCAGCACTAATGAATGATGATTTAATTGTTAACCTTCACAATCAACTCGCTGATGGAAATGTTTGCTTCGGTAACTATGTCCAGTCAGTGAAACGCTGGAGGTTTAGTATGAAACGATAATTATAAAATGGTTATAAAAAATATCATAACCAAATATATATTTGTAGTCGCCTGATTAGTACGATAACGCCTGTTCAGTTCAATTCTTGCCTGTCACATGATTCCACTCAGTGTGCGGATGACATCACGCACTATGAAGAAAAAATGTTTATAAATTCATTCATTGCTGTAAGTCACCCTCCAAACATAGTTCTGATTGGTTTCGTTTCACATACTGGACTGGGCATGCTATTGTTAATTCTCCCCCTTTTGTTCTTTCTCTTTCCTTTTCACTGGATCCTATCTCACCGTATCTGTCAGTAGGAAGGAGGGTCAGAGAGATGATGATGATGATGGTGGTGGTGGTGGTGGTGGTGGTGGTGGTGGCTGTGGCGGTGACGGAAGGCAAAGTAACAAAAAACGTAAACTGCTCCTTGTAAGCAATATGTCAAGGCAGTCCAAGCACACGCACTGTGGGGGTGATTTTACTGAGTTGTTCAGTGAGACCATGAAGGAGTGACAGGATGAATTAGCTCGTTACCTGCTCATCACGGAGAGATGCAGGTCTTCCCTTGCTTTACCACCCTTATGAATAAAAATGGAGGTTGTTCTTGTTCTTTTCTCACATTTCACTTAATACCTTTGATCTGCCGATGAGTAATTTGCTTTATTCTTGACACAGTGATATAATTGTGTTTATCCTGGGGAACCTGTTGAAGTGAAGGGGATAATGACGTCAACACGTCAACCTTTCTAGTTCAGTAAAGCTTACCTGTCATCCAGTACCGTGGCTTCTTCATTTGCATTATTTTAGCTGCCAGCCTACGATTTTATTCATCTTAGGCAAAATATCTTGTACTGAAGAAACTACTGAAGGCTACATCTAACCTTTCAGTTGGATCTGTCTCACAAATGGGATTATGATTACCATATCTAATGGTAGGAATAATGATAATAATAAATGTCCTTGTAGTAGTAGCAGTAGGAGGAGGAGGAGTAGGTGGAGGAGTAACAGAAGGACCGTTGTCGAGCAACTCTGGTCTGTCTGACCGAGCAGACTCATCAACCACAGGCAAACAATCGTCCCTGCAGAGTTATCCCGTGTAGTGAACCGATGTTCCCTTGCGGTGGACAGTGGTTTGCTGCACCGTGGCGCGAGGAAGGATGTGGAGGTTTAGTTCTTTGATGGAACCCGAATTTGTGTCTAACACTCAGTTAACAGGGGCGTCACAGTTGGCTCGACATCACCCCATTATTTGGTTATATGGTTACCACCCAGCGTTGTAAATGGTTTCGTAAGTCACGGGTAGCCATTGGGCTTGCCACTCAGTGTAGAGTCACTCTAGGAAGAAGTAAGAAACACCATATTTAGTGAGTGCATGCTGGCTACCACCACCTACCACTCACCAGGGCTGGTCCCGGGAGGTTACATGTTATCCTTTGCATTACCAGCTTCAGTAAACAACTATATAATGTACTGGCAGGGGTACCCTGCGTTGCCGGGTCAAAAAGGCGAACACTCTGATCCTATTTGTGCTAGTGCAGCCTTTTTTCTTTTTGTTTCTACTCCAGAAAGACCATGTGTACCTCTTATGCTTGTGAAGAGGGATTATAAGAGGTCCAGGAACTTTCTGTTTCGGCTTTCGCAGACTAACACACAGTATTTGTGAGTACTTGTTTACTATTACCGGTGACCTCAAATGACCTCCTACCAGTGACCTCAAAGGATCTCGGAGGTCAACCTCACATAGTCTATGTCCGAACTAGAGGTCATGCGAGTCTTCATGCCAAAAATTGGGCTGCAGGGGTGCCCGGCGTTGCCCCGGCCAAAAAGGCGAACAATCTACCGGTGACCTCAGATGACCCAGATATGAATTTTGATCCCACTAAAACCATCCTTGGGTCACCCTGATTCAGATTATTTATGGGTCTGGGGGTCTCTGGCCCTTGGTTTGAGCGTGGTTGAAGGACAAAGAAACAAACAACGCCGCCCTTTTATCTGTATAGATATTTGTAATGCTTTATATATTGTATTGTTTTATGCACTGTATACTGTATTTGTGTAATGCACGACTTATTGTATATATACTTTTTTGCAGTATATACTTTATTTTTTGTAATGCACTATGTAGCTTTTTTTTTTTGTAATCTAGTATGTACTTTTTTTTTATTGAACGATATAATGTATTTTTGCAATGCACTTTTTATTGTATATTTGTAATACACAATCTTCCCATATCTACCTTAACCCCCTTTTCTTCGCAATAAAATATATACAAGACATCTTGTTTGCTGTAATTTTGCCTGTCATTCAGGGTAGGTAACTTTTTCATCAGCAGAATAAAATCGTTGGTGGCAACAAAAATCATATAAATACGTCATCGTGCTGAAGGAGGAAAAATTACACAGAAAAAAAATCAGTACACCTCTGTCAGCTGGCCATTGGTACAAAAGAATCGTTCATCGTTGTATGCAGTCGTAGGAACCTCCAACAGAAAGGATTTGAGAGAGAGAGAGAGAATAAACTAGTTATTTAACTATTTTCAAGGCTGTTGATGCACATCTTCCGTATTATCAAATTCACTATTTCTTCCTTATTATCAGTATCATTGTATTTCTAGGAAACCACCGTACTTTACTTGCACACCTGTTTTCATCCTCACCGTCATATCAGACTCTCATTACCAGTATTTCATTTACATATTTAGTGATAGTAAAGAACAGTTCCTTTCAGTATGGTGTGTAACTCCAGCGCCAACAATTACTGAATAATAACTATGAGCAAAACATATAAAGAACAAGTCCTTTCCGTATTGTGTATAACTCATCATAAATGATTTTCCCAGTATTAACCACGAACAAACCTTTTGTTACACACCCTTTTATTCAGTTTGGCTCCAATATCAGACTAACTCTTCACCGATTTCACTTACACGTAGTGTTAAAAACAAATAGTTCCTCGCTGCCTGCTGTGGAACTCTAACACAATGGATTTCAGAATTTACACCACGAAATTAGCGGGAACGGTGAGTACACAGGCTTGCTTGGGAAAGGGTTCGGAGGGAAGAGGATAAGGAAGGGTGAGGTAGGCTAATGTCTGTCATCCCCCCCCCCTTCTCTCTCTCTCTCTCTCTCTCTCTCTCTCTCTCTCTCTCTCTCAGGGATCCTTTTTTATGCAAGGAAAAAGAAACCAAAGGCTAGAAACCAAGATTATTCGCGTCGAGAGAGAGAGAGAGGGGGTCGCTATACTTCCTGTAGGTGGCTGATGGTGAAATGTGAGAAATTCAAGATGTGGGCTGGTGCGAAACATTAAGTCGGATATTGCCATTCATTTACTACTAACAAAATCCTGGTTTGTCTCCTCGTGAGCAATTTGATGTCTTTTTTTTTTTTTCCCTTCCAGCATATGTCAACACAACAGTATGTATTACAGGCTGGCAGCATTAGAACTCTGCACACCAAGAGTTTTTCTTTTCCACGCTTTTACTGCACAATGGCCAACCTTAATCCACCCCCGCCCACACACACACACACACACACACACACACACACACACACACACACACACACACACACACACACACACACACACACACACACACACACACACACACACACACATTCCGTATTCCGTACCGCTTTGAGGGATTCCCGGACGTTCTCTGGCTTCACTTTGGGTTTTCTGTTTTGCTGCTTCCGTGTGCCTCCAGCCTGTGTTTACGAGGCTCGTATCCCAAGGACTACGGTGACGTCGTGTAGTTTTGTTCAGACTGACTCCGGACGATTTTATTCAACTAATGGAAGACTTCTAGTCGTGATTGTTTTCTGAAGATTAATTGGTAGATCAATATAGATAAATGGATATAGGTAGATAGATAGATGCTGAAATATACATAGGTAAATAGATAGATATACAGAAGTAGATAGGTATGTACGGTATGTATGTATTTTCGAGTATGTATGTATGTCCGTATTGTGGAACATAGAATGTAGTTTCCATTACTAAAATTTATATAACTGATTAGCTATAACTTGTTTTGTTAATGACAGCTTAATTATACATACTGTACAATTATTAATGAAATTAATAATGAGGCAGTCTAATGGTTGTCATTACGGAGCCTTATTAATTTGAGTGACATCACTTGTACTCCATTGTTAATTACTGTTCACTATATACCACTGACGCTGACTCGCTTATAAACGCCACACTGTTTTACACTTTGGCCTGTGACAAATCTGCACTATTATTCATGATATTACCAGACGGTTTTATTTAACTTAGGAGCGACCTGTCGACTAAATGTTAATCCCAAGAGTTGGATGATGTTTTCTGTAGTACTCCTGCTGTCACAGATGATTATATTATGATCAGGAGAGAACAGAAAGATTTAAGTACAGCCTTTACTTACCCTTTCACAGCAGGAAATCTACCATAAAGTGAATAAAACCGACTTTTAAAAATGGTCACCGGACTGAAGGTCCAAAAAGTTTGCCGTAAACCATATAAGTCATGCAAAATGTTAAGCCTTTGGTGATGCGAGGCCACTTGTTGGCTGAATAAAATGGTGTTTGGGCAGCAGGCGTATAATAAGTTGGCGGCAGCAGGAACAAAGTACTGGTGATCACGTAGTGAAAGGATTACTGGAGACTGATTTTAACCGATAGATTTTTTTTTTTTTTTATAAATAACAGAACGGAGGAAGGAAAAACAAATGAGTAAAAAAAAATAAATAATCCGTACACCAGATTACTGGTGTCCTCTGTTCATAAAATATCTAACAATTAGACTTGAACAGTTGTGGGTTGAAATTTGGAGGGAAACAACTCTGGGGAAGCGAGTTCCAGAGAGATGCAGTTCGGGAATGAAAAAATTCTGATAGTCAGAAGTTCTGCAATATGGCTGAGTGACATTCCAGTCATGAGCGCTACCAGATGCCCGTGTAGCACGAAGGAAGGCATGGAGAGGTGGCACCATGGACGCAACTTCGTCTGAGCATTTGCCAAAATAATATCTGTAAAAAAATGCAAGGGAGGCAACATTCCTTCTTACTTGCAGGAGGTAGTTTATTTGTAATGGCAGGGTTGTTAATGATTCTAACAGCTTTGTTCTGAATTTTGTCTAGTTGTCTTAATCCAACCTCTCCACAACCATTCCACAAGGGTGAAAAATATTCAAGCTGAGAGCGCACATGACTCTTGTAAATTATAGCTAACTGCTCATCGGCGAAAAAGTTACGGACTCTGTACAATAATGCAAGTTTCTTTGAGGTGGTTTTAGCAAATGATCTGACATGAGAGGTCCAGCTGAGGGCACTGTTAAGTGAGACGCCAAGAATTTCAATACTTTTGGAGATGGGAATATTAGTAGCACTGAAGGTAATGTACGAATCTGGCAATATCTGTCTATTAGTAAACTGCATATATATTTAGTTTTTACTAGCATTAAAAGACACAAGGTTGTTTTGTCCCCATTCACTGATTGTAGATAGATCTTGATTTATGGAGATGGCTGTACTGAGTTGAGAGGTGGAGATATTAGACTTTGTAAATGGATGTCTGAGTGTGAATGAACTACGTAGTGTTGAGTCATCTGCATATGAGTTAATGGGATTCTGGGTGACAGATAAGAGATCATTAATATGAACCAGAAATAGGGTTGGCGCCAGAACTGATCCCTGCGGCACGCCGGCATTAACTGAGTGGAAATTCGAATATACATCATCTACTTTTACTCCTATTTTCCTGTCACTGAGATATGAAGAAATCAAAGGAACAAAAGACGTTAGTCCATAACAAGGGAGTTTGGACAGCAGGGAACGGTGCCATACTCTGTCGAAAGCCTTAGAGATATCAAGAGCTACTGCATGAGTTTCTCCAAAAAGATCAACTGATTAATGGATGGTATGAGTTAAGAGATTGAGTATGTCAATGGTGGATCTTTCGTGGCGAAAACCATATTGTCTATCACTAATTAAGTTGTTGGATTCAAGATGTTTAACAATGTGCTTATTAATTAAAGATGACGACAGACAGCTGTTAGGCCAAATGTAATGGTGTTGTGGCATCAAGATATAAGTAGTTAAGTTTGTGACGTGCTGAAGGCTGACCTGTTTTATTCTGAATACCGACAAACAGAGTGACTCACCTTAATAATGGCCTCTCGTCGCCTTACCTGAAGTTCCTATTGCAAGTCGCCTCGGAGGTTTCGTAACACCTCTTCCAAAGCGATTTATTTTGCCTATTACTTTAGAACATTGTCTGGTATGCCGTTTATATCATGTTAATGTGGACGTAGTGTGCATCAGTAACATACTACACGATACTGAAGTGCAGTGGGTCATATTAATTGCTTTAAAAGACGTGTGACGAAATATTCAGTCACTTAGAATAGTACAAGGCCTGTATTCTCATCAGTTAAGGTAGCTCCCTACTTCCTTTTACTAAGCGATCTGTTTAGCTTAATACACCTTGTTGTCCTCTTCTGTGTTGTTTAAATCACTCTAATTACAATATTCAGCATATAAAACGTGTAAAATCATATTCACCAGTCGTATCCAAAAATAAATCTCTAAGGGTGAGGTGCAAGGGAGCACATTAACCGACGAGAACAGGGACGTAAGCCAGCCAAGAGCGTGTTGTCGTGGGCGAACCAGGATACCCCCCATGAACAACACTGCAATTTACACCTACACAGTATACAAGCTGGGCTGTAAATAGCGCTACACTAGAACCTTACCTGCCAGTAGCTTGTCTGTTGCGGGGACGGCTCAGTCTGCTGGTGTGGGCGTGGGTGTGGCACTGGGAATAGTAAGTGCAAATAAGTACTGAGTAAGTAGTAAGTGATGCAGGATAGGCATTGACAACGCTGACTGAGCCGTCCCCACAATACGGGAAAAGTCACAAGTCGGAGTGGAGGAGGAGCGATATACAGTATATGGACCAGCCTGTACACTGTGCATTAATTACACCCATAAAATAACACTTGAAGCACAACATTACCTTTCACTATGTATACGAGTACATTACGATTATTCACAAACCGTACATGTACGGGTATATACGTTATACAAATTATGAACCTTATTACTCACACACACACACACACACACACACACACACACACACACACACACACACACACACACACACACACACACACACACACACACACCAGACAAAAATGTACGTAACAATACACAGACCATACAAAAACGAGGCATAAAATCGGTTAACTCTAAAGCATATAGACTGGAAACGGAATGAGGGATAGGGAAAAAAAGTAAAAAACGGGACTACAAATACAGCTGCTATAATCTCTTCAGTACGGTGACGTCTGTGTTTTATTCCTGCTCCACCATGTAATTTTATCCAGGTATTGGCAGACGTTTTGTACTGGAGGCATTACATGCAGGCTTCAGTATTACATATCCTTTTTCACACAGGCACAGCTGTTAGTTCTTTATTTTCTATGCTTCCCTTTTATCCCTTGTGTTTTCCTTTGTCCGCCGCCTTTCTTCTCACTGCACTTGGCTACCGCGACGGAATAGGTAGTCAGAGTTTTGTGGTCGTGTCCCCTTTGCTTTACCCATCCGACTCTGTCTGTCTGTTTGATCGGGGTCCAGCTCTTGAAAACCTTGATGTAGAAACCTCATTTTGTTTAGGGTGGTAACTGTTGACCACAACTAGGTAAGGTTTGAATACGACAGTCATGACAAAAGTCAAGATCAAGGAAATGAAAAGAATTGTCCCGAGCGGGAGATTGGTCACCTTCTTGGGAGCATTGTTGTCTCCTTAGCTTCACCACCTCTCCTAGACACTGCATATACCTCCTTGCACTTCCCACACCCTACCTCCTACACACTGCACACACCTCCGTGCCCTTCCAACTCCCTACCTCCTTTAATATCCTTCATACTGCAACCACTGTATTACTTCACCTACTTTATACTACCCACGGTGACCACTTTGTAACTCAACCCCCTAAATTTATCAGAACTTTAACTCTTTAACTGAAGAAAATTTATGAGCAGAATAAAATCGCCCAGCGAACGCTTGAATTTAATGAGAAACTCAGTACTTTCGGTGAAAATGTTAATGATGATAATTTTAATATTTTTGGCGGTGTAGGCTTCCTTAGAGTTTAGTAAGACAGTTTGGCGTTAACCGTAGTACAATACAAACCACGGGTTCTGCAGCTAAAGGTTAAACTCAGTGATCCTGAACACAGCCAGGAGTCTGCACAATAGCCATACCCAAAGTTGATCAGTGAACTGCATTTAGGAATGTGGTTGAGGATCGTGACCTTTTGACACCTCATCCTTCTTATTGATTGGTTGCAGCGGGCCGTGCTACTTTGTGTGTGTGTGTGTGTGTGTGTGTGTGTGAGAGAGAGAGAGAGAGAGAGAGAGAGAGAGTGAAGTGTGGGTAGTGGTGTTGATCAAGGTAATGGTCCCCAGAGTAATATAAAGAGCAAGGAGTTGATATCTCTCCACTGTAGGGAATGACCCAGGTAGGGGAAGTGGGAGGAGGGGGAAGGGGAAAATGGGGTAGGAAGAAGGAGAATGTGATGGAAGGAAGAAAGAGAGGTAACATGGGAGAAAGGAGGAATAGGGGTGGAGGATAAAGGGAAAGATATGAAAAGGGAAGAAAGGAAGGGAAAAAGGAGGTAGGAGGGAAGAAGGGGCAGAGAAGGATGGAACTGATCAAAGAAAGAAGTCAGTAGAATTAAGGGAGAGAAAGTAAACAGGTTGGAAAGAGAGGAGGGAGTAAACAAGAAGGAGTGAAGGGGGAAAAGAGAAGAGGAGGAGGAAGGTGGGGGAAAAGGTGGAAATCTTACTTTGCAATCATCACCTTCATCTCATAGAATCAGATATCTTTGTTAGTCATCTTTATAACAATGAGCCTCGAAAGGAGCATTAAGTCTGTTGCTGTTTGCTGTCCTTTTTATTCCTTTGTACTTTGTAAGGATGAAGAAAATGAGGCACAAAGAAGGAAGGAATGAAAGGAACATAATGGAAGAAATTGGTGAAGGGGGAATCAAGGAAGACGAAGGGTGGAAAAGGGAGGAGGGTACCATAGGGGAGGGAAAGAGGGAAGGAGTTTAAGAAGGAAGGGAAAGTAGGAAGAGCGTTTAAGAGAGGAGAGAATGTGAGGTCAGGAGAGAAGGGAAAGGGATGGATAGTTCAAGAAGGGGGGGAAGGGGAGATAAGGGCTCGAGAGGGGAGGGAAATAGGGAGGGGGTTCACGAGAGTAGGGAAAGAGTGAAAGTGCATAGGAGTGGGAAAGACAGGAGACCCAGAAGGATTCAAGAGAGGAAGGAAAACTTAGGAGGGTTAGGAGAGGAACCTCTACTGAGAAGGACGGGAGGAAAGTTCTGTGGGAAAGGGAAAGAAGATAAAGGTGAAAGCAGCGTCCTGATAGGAGGCTAAAATTGAATTTGGTAGCGAGGATGATCGGAGGTACAAAAGAGGCAAGTAAGGTGACAGGGACCAGAGACAGGGATAGGGGAAATATGAAGGAGAGGCAGGAAAGTGGAGGAGAAAGCCGGAGAGAAGGGAATATGGGATAAGAAAGGAAGAATATATTGGGTAGAGAGTAAGGGGGCGGGAAAAATGTGATGGTCAGGGGGAGAGGGGGAGAATGATGAAGAAGCTAGAGGAAAGCTGGGAAAAGAAAGGGAGGAAAAGATAAGATGGAAAATAAAGAGGACATAGGAGGTAATGAAGGTAAGAGGAGGAACGGAGGGAAAGGGAGGAGAAAGATGAAAGCCAATAAATGTAGAAAGAAGAGGGAAGGGAAGGCAGTAAGAATTGAAAAGGTGAAGGAGGAGGAAGAGGGAAGGAAAACTAATATGAAAACGGAAGGAGAATGAGGAGTTGGGTGGTGAAAAGGAAGAAGTAATAGGGTGGAGGGTTGAAGGGAGTGGATGGTGATGAGAGAGAGAGAGAGGTGAAGGCGCGTTCCCGGATAAATAATACATAATTGACGTAGGACAGAGCAACATTGTAGAATCGACATACAATTCATATCACGTTACTCCGTCGTTCGATATAACCATAATCATCATTTGTGCTCTGTACTGCCTGGTAATTTTCACATTTTGTTTTCCGTTTCACCTGGTAGGATTACTGAGTTGGGGAGTTACGGCTGTCTTGCTTTGCTTTTATATTAGACTGGCAGTGGATTCCATAGTTATAGGTCACACCATAACTAACGATCTTCAAGGGACAAAACAGATCCATTGCTGTATGCTTTCCTTTGTATTAGACCACCCTAGCCTGCACTCCAACCACTTTCTGTCACAACTTCACCCTGAACTTCACTCTCACCCATACATCCCCGTTACTCTAACCCTCACTCTGACCCATACTTGGTCCTCACCCTCACCATCACTATTCCATACGTTTTCATCACCATAACCCACACTTATCCCTCACTCTCTACCACAGCTTCACCCAAACCCTCCCTTTCACCCATACTTTCCCCTCACCCATACTTCCCCCTCACCCATACTTCCCCCTGACCCATACTTCCCCCTCATCCAAATCCTCACTCACCCAAACTTCCCCCTCACCCAAATCCTCACTTAGCCTATTCATACTTCCGTCTCACCCTCACCCCCACTCTCACCCATACATTCCTTCACCCTTACTCCTACCCCCCACTCTCACCCACATCCACCTTCACCCAGCCCCACCCACATCCACCTTCACTCACCCCCACCCACATCCACCCTCAACCATCCCCACCCATATATACCTTCACCCAGCCCCACCCACATGCATCCTCACCCAGCCCCACCCACATGCACCCTCACCCAGCCCCACCCACATGCACCCTCACCCAGCCCCTCCCACATGCACCCTCACCCAGCCCCACCCACATGCACCCTCACCCATCCCCACCCACATCCACGCTCACCCATCCCCACCCACATGCACCCTCAACCAGGCCCACCCACATGCACCCTCACCCATCCCCACCCACACCCACCCTCACCCAGCCCCACCCACATGCACCCTCACCCAGCCACCCACAGCGGCAGCACAGGAGAGTACTGGCATCAGTAAATACAAGGTGCAGTAGTGGATGGTCAGCGTGATGTAGTGGCGTGATTGGCCCCCTGTTGACCGGTGCACTTATGGATGGTGACTGCCCGGGGCAACACTCACCAGCGTACATACCTCACCCGGGATTACCACAGTCGCTGTTGGCACTACCTTTACCGTGAGAGAGAGAGAGAGAGAGAGAGAGAGAGAAAGAGAGAGATTGTCGGGGAGGAAGTGGAAAGGTGATGAGAGAGAGGGGAGGGAAGAAAAAGGGAGAAGGGAATAAGGAGAGGAAGGGGAAATAATGTAGGGAAAGATACTCGTATAAAGAGAGAGGAAGGGGTAGGAACGGATAGGTAGAAAAGTGAGGGGGGGGGAGAAGAAGAGGGACAGGAGAAAAGCAATAAAGACAGAATTAGTGGAGAGGGAAGGGAAGAGGGAGGGAGGTAAAGGAGAGGATGGGTTGTCGAAGGAAATCATCAGCCGTTGTAGTTCCCTCAACACCTGGTACATAGCATAACAAAGTTCATCCTTTACCCTCACCCCCTCCCCTCTCACCTGTTTCCCTTCACCTGCCTCCCTCGACTCTTCATTTCAGCTTCCTCCCTCCCCTTCCCTTAACCTTGCCTTACTTCACCACCTTCCTACACGTCACCTCACCTCACATCGCTTCTTTTATTAGCATTCATCTAATAATCCTTCAACTCATTTGTTCCCCTCACGTAAGCTGCTATCTCATTAGCCTGACATTATTAATCACTCATTACCTTCCGCCTCCTTAAACTCACCCTGACCTTATCTGACATCAGTAGACCTCACCAACCTTCACATGACCTCATCATCCTCCACCTCACCTCACCTGTCCCTTAACTGGTCAGCTGTGAAATTATCTTCCTTAGTCTGTCTGTCCCACTGCCTGGACCTGCCTTTTATACCCAGTGTGTGATGTGGCCAGCCATCTTGAAATGAACGTATTTGGTCCTCGCCTTTGTCTTTCTATGGAAAGAACAATCGTTGCAGGCTCTTGGACTTTGGTTATTCCATGCGGGCTGACAGCCTTTTCTGTTTATTTTGTTATGTATAATCAACGGCTACCTCACCCAACAACCACTACAGTAGACATCACCTGAACTCACCTGCCCCTCTCCGACCCCATCTGACTCACCTGCCGCAGCCTCCCCACCTGCAGTTCATCAAGGCACCAACTTACCTCGAAGCCTCCCTTTAAGGCGATGTTTGCTCTTACAGTTGCCGTAATAAAGTGGGTGTTCAGACTTCCGCCAGGGAGTTGCCCTGTAAAGCCTCAGCTGGGGAAGAACGGCTGCATCTGTAATGCAGTGGACGCCGCTGAATGGACTGGATGAATAAAGTGTATGAAAATGAATGAATAAGATACCGGTATGTGAAATTTCAAAATGTAATGACTATGGATGGAAATACGCGAAATGGAGGAACGTTCCCATAAAAAAATGAATAATAATGCATGATAAAATCATAAATTCGATGAAAAGTGACCTTGGTCGTATTTTAGAGGAAAATAATAATGGGATGAGAAAATGTAAGAAAACTGTGACTTTCATGGCCAGCATAATAAACATGTGTCATGGCGACGAAGCCATCAGCTGGCATAGCAGTCAGCTGGCATACACACCAGCCATAACGAAGCCATCAGGTGGCATAGCAGTCAGCTGGCATACACACCAGCCATAACAAAGCCATCAGCTGGCATAGCAGTCAGCTGGCATACACGCCAGCCATAACGAAGCCATCAGCTGGCATAGCAGTCAGCTGGCATACACACCAGCCATAACGAAGCCATCAGCTGGCATCCACAGCAGGGAGTTCTAGTGTGTTGTGTTTCCAGTCCTCACCAACACAGCCAAGCCAAGTGTAGTGCCTGAAGATCAAGATGTATACACAGAAACACTTGACGGGATGGGAGGCAGGGAAGCAACACCAGACTTTACAGACAAAGGTGTGGTGCCACCTGGCATGGTTACAGCACCACCAGGAGAATATTCTCTCTCTCTCTCTCTCTCTCTCTCACACACACACACACACACACACACACACACACACACACACACACACACACACACACAGGAAGTGTTGTTTGCCTTCCATCACGGCGGCTGAGACAAATTAACGCCCCAGACAAAAGTTCGGTTTTTGGTCAGACTCCACAGCTGACTGTCAGAGGAGCAGGAGCGGGAGGGGGAGGAAAGTGTAGAAGAAAAGATGTACAAGGAAGTGGAAGAGCACAAGTAAGAAGAACAGTAGGAGGAGGAGGAAAAATCAGAAGAGTCGAATGAGAACGGTAACGACAAGAAGTTACAAAAATAGTAATGATAGAAGGAGAAGCAGGATGGAGACTAGTTGGCAGGAATAGGTAAACAAGAATGAGGAAAAGTAAACATACTGTTGGAGGGGTAATAGGAGGAACAGCGGAGTGCAAAGGAAAGCAAACGGCTACAGACGTATTGATCCTCAGGAAGTGTTCGTTATTAAATTCATTCTGCTCACCAGGGCTTGAACTTTACTCGACCTTGTGTGTTATGAACAAATGCGATGACACTACACCGTGAGAACTGTGGAGGAAAAGGCAGAGCTTGTTACTGTTGTTGGAGCAGGAGGAAGAGTAGGAGGATATATATAGGAAGAGGTGGAGGAGGAGGAGCAGGAAAAGGAGCAGGAGGGGAAAGAAACAGTGGAGGGACATTGCTACAGAGTGGGAAAAAATAGAAGATAAATATGAAAAGACCCGGGAAACCCTTGGAAACAGGAGCAGAAGCTGGAAGAGAACGGCAAGGAGGAGGAAGACAAAAAGGGTGAGAGTTGGCACAGGAGATTATATGGGCTGTACTCTCGTCATTTAAGGAGGCTACCCAACATCTCTTCATTAACAGTTTATTTCGGCGGATGGCTGGGTAATATTCATAATTTTATATATGCAGGTATGTTAACATTAACCCCTTCAGCCAGATAACTTACTTATTTTATTCTTGCTGTGTAGACGATTTTTACTCATTCAAAATTGGACTTTCCGAACTGGTGGGGTGAATAAGATCCATCAGTAACTTCTTCACTAGTACAAATTCTTCTCTAGTTGAATAAAATCGTCTGGAGGTGGCAGGAATACAATAAGAGCAGTCTGATTCAAGGGGTTGAAATGTTGCACTGACATGTAAGAGAATTAGGCAAAACAGATAAATGTAGAGGTGCTGGAGTAGCTCCTGTGCCGACGAGATGACAGTCCAACCACGAAACGAGAAGGAAAGAAAGGAAAAGTGGGAGAAAACTCGGTTAAATAACAGTACAAGGACAGACTGGAAAATACGGACTCTTTGCATAAGCAGGAGGGAGAAAATGAAAGGAATGGATGTTTTGTAAGTAGGATTAAGAGCAGGAGAACACAGAGACAGAACACCAAGCAATAGAGAAGGAAGGGCACGAGGAAACATACGTAGATGAAGATGAAATATAATACAATAAAGCACTCGAGATATAAACGAAATGGTAAACAAGAGAAGCAATACAAATGGAATGAACGGAAAACAGAACAGAATAGGGACTAAACTGATAACAAGGAAGGCAAGAGAATAATTATAGGTAGATATAATATCAGAAAAAAAATAAGGAGTAGGAGATTAAAAGTTACATTAATATTCCAACGAAAAACGAAAAGAGAGAACAGGAAAAAATGAAAACCTAGACTGCACGATTAATACGGAAAGCATTAGGATGAAACTGCAAATCACAAGAGAGGGAGGTGGAGGAAAGACGAAGGATGAAAAGACTGTAGATCATTGTGAACGAAAGTGGAAAAGGAAAAAAAGAATTGGATGTATAGCAGGGAATGGTGGGAGAAAGAGGAGAAATATTGGGATGAGAAGATGCGAGAATAAAGAAGATAAACACAGGAATACGTTTAAAAACTGAAGAACGAATGGATGGGAGACAAGGATATTATGATGATGGAATGGGAATAGCGTATAGGAGGAGAGAGAACATGGTAAACTTGAAAAAGAGAGGGAAGGATAAAGAAACACATTACAATAATAATTTAATGAAGAAATGAACAATACTCGTACTTTAGATAAAATAAAGTAGTAAGGAAAAAAACAATGAAGAAAGTGTGATAAAAAACAGGCAAGGGATGTAGAAATTAACAACAGAAAAAAGAGGGGATTAAGAAAGGTAAAAATATCAGATGCAGGATCGCCAATAAGTAGCGAAAATAGGGACGAACAGAAGAAAAGAAACACCAATAACTCCATGCCTGAAGAGACGAGGAATGAAATATGACAAGTTGAACGATCAAAGACGAAACCGAAAAAGGATGTAGGATAGGAGGGAATGAAACGGACGAAAAAAAAAAAAAAAAAACTGGAGGGGAGGGGGTCAGAGGCGATGAAGGCAGCGAGGTGAGAGAGCGGAGAGGAAGCGCCAGTCAGGAGTAAGGCGGATATTAAAGTCATCCATGAAGTATTTTTTTACCGGCACCGCAAGACGCTGGATTAAAGGTGCCGACTGGCCTTCTTGGTCGTCTTTTTGGTTTAAACATCACCACGTCTATATTGGTCATCCTGCAACGTACATCCACACGGGGTATACCACTCTTCCACCATCCAGCATCATCCCAGCGTATCCAGTATGCTCGTTTCCGCTATCCTCATCCATTATGCTCAATGAGCAAACAGTGAGTGGAAAAGTGTGCGCTCACCCATTGTTTGCTCACCTATCGAATTTCTGCAAAGTCTGCCTTACCAGCCTACCAACAACGCCTGTTTGAACAGTCTGTACTTTTCCTTTATGCCCCACCACATACCCACATCTCACCCCATCCCACCCACTCCTCTCAAACCCCCTCCTTAAAATATATATATATATATATATATATATATATATATATATATATATATATATATATATATATATATATACATATACCTGAACCAGTATGCAGTATCTTGAAAACTTTTGCACCGGAAAGTCGGATTTCTGGCACACGTCTTCCTAGGCAGGACCTGAAGTGATCTTTATTCACGTGAATCGATCTGATGGACCTGATGGCACATGAAAGGACCAGAGAGAACCAGACGGCATGAATTATTATATTTCAAAAACCATTGCACCAGCAACTCTGATTGCTGACGCACTCCTTCATGGGCAGTTCTTGAAGCGTTCTATACTGATATGGATCGATCTGATGGACCTGAAATGACTGACATCAACAGGAGTGTGCGTGAACTGGTCTGCTTAGTTCTGAATATGGCTGAAATGAACCAGAATAACTAAAGTGGATCTAAATTGACTTAACATGGATGTGAATGGATCTGGATGGGCCTGCGGTGGCCTGAATGGATCTGACTGGACCTCACTGGACCTAAGCTGATATAACTGGACCAGGACTGACGTGACTGAATCTAAATTACTCTAAATGGACCCAAGTTAATGTGATAACCCATAACGTACTGTAATTGAACCTACATGCTGTATCTTGTCTGGGATCTGACTGGAAGGATATGGATGTAAAAGACCTGACTGGATCTGAAATACCATTAAAGAACTGCTTGTCGGTAACTAAACGTGACTGGACATAAAAGACGATAAAACATCGTACTGAAAGGGTCAATACTTTCAAAATAATAACTGCTTTATTCCTGCTACTGGCAAGGTATAATGTAGATTAAGAGAAATGTAGTGAAGGGTTATATTATGGCTACACAGTATAACCCATCCTGGACCATTAGTCCCTCCTGAGCTGAATACAACCGTCAGGAAGGAGACAGTTTACAATAAATTACGTCATCGCAGTGAAAGAGTTGACAGACCTCTCATAATAAAGGGTTTAATGAACGCTGTATTTGACCTCATACGTGTATATAAAATCCCTCCCAAGCTGAACAGTGTTATCTGGAATGAACAATAATAATAAAAAGCAAGACGGCACCATGGCAATTTTGTCAGTTGTATCAAAATGCAAATAACGTAACATTCAGCACCGATTACATTTCCACTCGAGAACAATCCAGTGTTCACAAACACACCATTCACAGACACTGTTTTTTTCCCTACTCAGAAACATTGCCTGGGGTGTTTTTTGGGAGCGGCACCAAAACTTATCGTACCCACCTTATCATTTTTTTTTTTTAAGTTTAATACAGTGTTACCATCAGGCGGATTTAATCAGCATACAAGAGTAGGCAAGTAGTGAAGGCTGAAAAGTCTCTCGTGACCTAAATAAACTTGTCATGCTGCTGCCACACAATTATATTCGGGACATGTCAGCTTCCCAGTACTGGAGGGGTTAATGAAGGCTGTATCTGAAAGCTGCAAAAGCCAAATTTGCCAGTATTCAGCACAGATTATATTTCCATCGGGGTTCATTGCCCTGTTTACAAAAGACTCATTTCCCACTCAGCAATGTCCCCCCCTCCACTAACGCATTTCCTTTGGTATTTTTAACCATTCCAGTACCGTGATAGTCTTTTCTACGTCATTCTCGCTACAGCCAGACGATATTATTGACCTCAGGGGAGATCTCATGTAGTGAGAGGGTTACTGAAAACTGTATCTAATCCTTTCAGTTCCAAAAGTATATACAAAACTTTTTCTTTTTCTTTTGAAATAGCAAAAGTAACATCAAAATGTACTTGTTTACATTCTACTGAAAACATTTGCAAGCAGATCTGATCTCCTGTTGAAAACACTCCATTCTACACCCAGCATTTATTCCACCTCCACAAAAACATTCCCTAACCATTTTAAGGAGCAAGACTAATGCTTAACTTTTTAACATCACGCACCGGTGACCGAAAAGAAAGAAAACAGTATTGAAAAACGTTCACTAGAACGGTAAAGAGGGTTCTATAGCTGGTTCCCTTCCTCTCACATTACCACCACTCTCATCGTCTCGAGCACCTTATCAGTCCCCCCCCCCCCCTCTCTCTCTCTCTCTCTCTCTCTCTCTCTCTCTCTCTCTCTCTCCTGAATTCTGTTCTCCTGCTTCACCTCTCCAGCATATCACTTCTCCCTGTCCCTCATTCCACACTACTACACCAGTCTCTCTTCCTTCACCCTCTCCGTCATCATCATTGCTTCCTTCCTTCCCATACTGCACTCCTTCCGTCCCTCACCATCACTGTTCCTTTTTCCTCGTCTTTCCTGTCTCCCTTACGACTAGTGTTGCCTTTGTTCTTTCTTTTCGTTATTCCTCTTCTCTTTGTCACCATCATTGCCGTTATTATTTCCTCTTCCTTGTCTCTTTAACCACGACTAGCCCTGTTTCCTCCTCCTCCTCTTCCTCAGCATCAAGTCTCACTCTCTCCTCCTCCAAAAGCAACATTACTTCTCCCCTTCATGTGTATCTTATCACCACTTCCTCCTCCTCCTGCTCCTCTTCCTCCTCCTCCTCCTCTTCCTCCTCCCTCCTCCTCCTCCTCCTCTTCTTCTTCTTCTTCTTCTTCTTCTTCTTCTGCCTGCGTGCCTGTCTCCCTGCTTGCTCCTGTGTTTTTCTGCCACCCTCCCTGCTTGCTACCGTGTCAGCCTGCCTTCCTCCCTGCATGCTGATGTGTCTGCCTGTCTGTCTGCCATCTGGCTTACCTGCCTGTCTACCACTTTGTCCGCCTGCCAACCTCCCTGCTTGCTACCGTGTCTGCCTGTCTGCTACCGTGCCTGCCTCCCTGCCGTGTGGTAGGCTTCATCTTTACCATTGGCCTATTGGATGTACAGCTAAAAAAAAAAAAAAAGTCGCACACCATACCGCACGTATCATTTTGAAACATGGAGAATGGATTGTGATACATGGAGCAGCCTGTGATTATAAGTGCAGATATTATCCTTGGTAATTATTAGGACTCAAAATCGCACCTACTGTAGTTCACATTGCTGGTTCTGTGTGTTAAGGCACCAGGTTAACAGAGTCCTGTGTGTCCTACAAAACTCGCTCATTTTCCCATCCATCGTACCCCAGGCGTGCAATACTTTTTGTCTTGACTGTACAATGTTGAAAAACACAGGTGGTCTACTTACTGTGATATGTCTGTTATGATCTTAGATGAGGCAAGAGAGAAGGATCGTACTTTAATTCAGAATTGTTTATAGCAGGTACATAACACACACACACACACACACACACACACACACACACACACACACACACACACACACACACACACACACACACACACACACACACACACACACACACACACGGCGTCATTAGGGCTTCACGCAGAGAGGACATTGTTGGTTCAGGGATCCAATGTTGTGGTGGGAGTGAGTGAGGAAGATGTTTTCAATGTGAGGATCGTTTGATTAAGGAAAGAGAGCAAGGAATAAGTACTCCATAAACCATCTCTCTCTCTCTCTCTCTCTCTCTCTGTTCGTCACTTCATCCATCTGTCCATCCATCCATCCATTCATCTATTTATTTATCGTATCCCCAGCTGGAACGAGAGGCTGGAGTGAAGGTTTAGCGAACACAGACTCTCCCTGTAATTAAACGCAAAGGAGTGTGTGTGTGTGTAAAGGGCATCAGTATTATGAAAGGAAGACTATATCTGAGAGAAATTAGTGTTTATTGTAGTAATTCTAGCTGATGGATGTTACGTCTTACATCAGATTGTTCTGTAATTTACGCCTGTACTGCATTATCATCATCATCGTCGTAGTCATCGTCAGTTAGCATGAACATTACAAAGACTTATTTTGGCTGATCTGGGAGCTAATCGTTTCAGTTCCAAATTGTTATGTGTATGTTATTCTTGCTATCTGCTGACGCTTTTATTCAGCTTTGGAGAGTTTCCGAATTGGAGGAGACTGATGTAGCTTTGATCCGCTCTTACAGCTAGAGATCCTCCCAAATCTGAATGTATTGTCTGAGAGCATCTTACTTATAAGGAAAAATCCGTCAACTAAGTGACTCTGGCGAGGTGGATCAAGTTGTTTAATTGTACCGAATATGATTTTTCTTAGATACAGTGATGGCAGATGAACATACAACATAGAATTACTTGTGGATTCAAAATGTCAGTCCACTTCATTATGATCAGTAGCAAAACAGTGACCATTGAATTTCAGGACCCAGTAATACGATCTTCGAAACCTTTCCAGCATACCAAAATATTGTGAGAGTTTCATAAAGTTTTGACTAAACATTGAAATAGTATTACAGTTTTCAACTGTCCATGAATAACAGGGTTCATCGCTAATGTAGTCCTTGTTCAGTGATGGCATCATCTGATAATTTTAATCCTCTGAACCAAGGCGTAAGGCATGGCTGATATTTACAAGTGATGCAAGGGAAACATAAATGCAAATGTGTTCGGCATGTCGGAATTATGTGAAATTATGTGTGTAGATAACAAGTTCTTATGTAGGGATTCATGATTGTGTTATGTGGACCTTTTCAATGGCTTGTTGTCTCCTGGGAGATGAGATCAAGTTTCAGCTATACCGGGTAGTTTAAGTTTTGGCGTTAGATCGCAGTGTTGCATCAGAGAGCAATAGGGTGTCCCCGTGACTGGTTTTAAACAATATGTTGTCGAGAATAAGATATCTTCGGCAGACAGTCTGACTGGTGGACTGTCCAATAGGCTGTCTGATGGACGAGTGTGAGATGTTTCAAGACAACAAGTAATTGTGTGGAAGGTGTGCTGGCTGCCGGCTGTAAGCAAGAAGGTTTACTGTGGGAGGGTGAAGCATCTTCGTAACCAGACTCGTCACTCCAGTCTTGTAGTGCAGTGTGGTACGTGTTGATTTAGGCTGTGTACGTGTGTATTGGGGGGAGGGGTGAGTGCGTGTATTCTCACGCCTCCTCTCCACCATCATTACGCACAGACTCTGAGGCAGGGTTAAGGGTCGTGGTGGAGGGGTAAGACAGGGAGGGAGGACGGCAAGGCAGCAGGGGAATCATGTGTATGACACTGCAAGTGGCAGGGTGCTGGACGGCCATCCGTAAGGACATGAAACCGATCCCCTGTTGGTGCAGTGACTAGTATGGATATTACATTTTAAAACAGTGCTGTAGGCTAGTAATAGATCTTCCACAAGTCCCACTGCCATATCGTAGAATCACACCGCTAGCGCCATCACACCAGTCCTGAATAAGACAACCCAAGTGTGTATATGGATATTGGGTGTTAGTGCCCAAGCAGCGACATAAGAAGTTGTGATCATTTCTCTATATAACAGCACCATATTAATTCTCCTCGTATTATATTCTCAGTCAACATTCTGTTTATTATGTGTGAATGTCATGGTCAACCATATAGTAAAGCACAGTAAGCCAGTATACATGGTGATTAAGATGGATACAGAACTGCTCAACTCAGCATCTGTTCCCACACGCCCTGTACCGTCTTGGGCCACAGAGCTTCTGCCTTTCACACAGTCGGATTTATACCTGCCCGCCTGTCATATACCTGCATAACCTGTTCAGTTATTCAGTAAACCTTCAGCAAGATTCTAAGTTTGCCATCACCAGCAGGAGTGCACGTAGGAGGACCATTGGACGTAGGGAAGATGTTATCTGTTGTATGGCCGGAATTTGATACGTAAAAAGTTAAAGACATGTTACATTAACTTCATTGTCGACTGTACACTTACTTCACTTTCAGTTATACAGCCGGCATATTGTATTCTGTTTCATTCTGTGCAACACAAAAACAGTCTGCACAAGAGTATCCAGTGAAAGAGAAACAGTGGGGGTGACGATGGCTGCAATAACCATTCGATGAATAAATAATAATAATAATAGTAAACATAATAATAAAAGGCTTCGTATAAACCGCCAGGACATATTGTGTTTGAAATGTGGTATTAGTGGTAGAAAAGAAGTTCGACTGAACGGAATTGTTCGTTTGTTGCAATATTGCGTATAAGAAGCTCTTTTGTATGTGATTTATGGATTTACGAGCATATATTGCCATTACACTGACGAGGTGTGCCCTCACGTGGTGGCACTGATATGGCCAGCCAGCTTCACTGAATAATTATACAAACGTCCCTCAAGTCACTCCCTATCCCCCGAAAAGACGATGGTGGACTGCAGGAAAAGGTCAGCTTCAGCCAGCAGTGCAGTGGGTTCAAATTCAGATGAACCTGGGGCTACAACTATTGCCACTAAACACCGACATAGTTTGTATCAGAAACATACAATCAGAGAATATTAAACCCTTCACTGCGGTGACCTTATTTTTAGAATTATGTTCTTGGTATCTTTAGACGGTTATATTCAGCTTAGGTGAGACCTGTACCAGAGAACAAAGGCTGTACCGAACCCCCTCCTGTTCAGACAGACTCTGTTATAAAGATAACCATCCAATAACAGCAAGAACAAAACACAAATGATGTCATACCGACAAGTCTAATGTGGATAAAGGAAAAAACTCGTTGACAAAGAGGTTTTCCGGTATCCTGTAAGCCCATGCTAATATGACCCTTTATGTAATGTATTGTACTAGATGCCGCGGGTTTGTCAAACAGCCAGCAGAATACTGAACTCAGATTTCCTTACAAACTGCAACCATGACGGTCAGACAGACTAGTTTTTTAATCCAGCTAACGAGTTGTCATTTTGTTCACCTGAGTGAGTCATAGGTGTTTATGAATGAGTGAAATATTTCAGCAGTTCGCGCCAGACTATGTTGTTTAAGTTGATTAACAAAAGAGTAAAATTTCTTTTGCAATAGAAGAGGGCATGATATTGCTTTGTATCCTACCTCCATGTACGTTGTCTTTATTGTCAAGATACGCTGCCAACGCCACCTTTTCACCCTCCCACCCGCAAAACCCCATTGAAAAGGCGTCTAGAGGTAGCAAGAAATAACTAAAAACATTATCGCATTCAAAGGGGTAAATGCTTGAAAATCATAAGAGAGCACGATGTCATATTTTATCCTTCCTCCATGTTAATTATTTTTATTTCCCAGAACAATTACTGACCATTTCGCTTCCCACCTGTGAGGCCCAAGAAAAAAAATTGTCGAAGTAGCAAAAAAATAAAATGTGAATCAATATTACTTTTCATTCCCCATTCTTGTTCATTGTTTATACATACGGGAAACTACCACCACCACCCCCTCACTCCCCCATCAGCCAGACCACAATTTTTAAAATCATACAGATGTGGCAAGAATGCATGAAAATGAGGCAATATCGTATTTCTCCCTTGTTCATCATTTTTACCTCTTAGAAATACTATTAGCCCCCCCCCCCCTCTCACTTCCGCACCTTCCAGACACGATTTCTTGCCACCTTCCTAAAATTTTCCCAACCTTTTAGGGACTGTAGCTTCAAGTTAAAGTACACTTTTGAGATACAGTTGTTATTCGGGTGAGCCACAAGTTGTAATTGTGGTCGGTGCCCCAAGTGGGCAGCAAACAGCCTGTGTGCATCCAGTGTGTGGGTAGAGGTGAACAGAAAGGTTCTTGTGTCCTTAACTCAGGCGGTTCCCTGTTAGTAGTTGTTTCTCCACCCTTCCTCTCTCCTTACATACTGATCTGTTTACCAGTAACATACGAGAGGGTAAAGCATGAGAGGCACCAAAGCTATAGCCATAGTATTCGTTTTTCATAAACAATTACCAGGAATTACATACAGAGCCATGATGATGGTTCTGTAGCTATTTCTTCTACTGATAAAGCAGATCTCTTCGCACAGACTTTCTCCTCCAATTCCACCTTAGACGATTCCGGTGCTGTTCCTCCATCACTTCCCCCCTCTGACTTCCTCATGGCTGACATTAAAATTTCTTCAGTTGATGTATTTTCTGCCATCACTGGCCTCAGTACTAACAAGGCATATGGGCCTGATGGGGTCCCTCCTGTTGTTCTCAAGAACTGTGCTTCTGTGCTTACACCCTGCCTAGGCAAACTATTTCGCCTTTGTCTGTCAACTTGTACCTTTCTTTCTTGCTGGAAGTTTGCTCTCATTCAGCCAGTCCCAAAGAAGGGTGACCACTCCCAACCCTCCAACTATCGTCCAATTGCTTTAACGTCTTGTATTTCAAAAGTTTTCGAGTCAATTCTTAATAGAAAAATTTTAAGGCATCTTTCCTATCACAACCTTCTTTCCGATCGTCAGTATGGGTTCCGTCAGGGACGCTCCACTGGCGATCTTCTCACCTACCTTTCAGACTCTTGGTCATCCTCCTTTCGGGACTTTGGCGAAAGCTTTGCCATTGCACTTGACATCTCGAAGGCTTTCGATCGAGTCTGGCATAAATCTTTAATTTCCAAACTGCCCTCCTACGGTTTCTATCCTTCTATCTGTGCTTCATCGCTAGCTTCCTTTCTGGTCGTTCTATAGCCGCTGTTGTAGACGGCCATCGTTCTTCTCCTAGATCTATCAACAGTGGTGTTCCTCAGGGCTCCGTCCTATCACCAACTCTCTTCCTTTTATTCATCAGTGATCTTCTAAGCTGTACATCTAACCCTATCCACTCATACGCTGATGACTCCACCCTTCACCTTTCCATTCGGTTCCCGCAACGCCCATCTCAACAGTTACTTCAACAAACAAGGGATGAGGCTATGGCACACCTAATGTCTGACTTGGCTCATATCTCTGACTGGGGTAAAAATAATATGGTTGTCTTTAATGCATCTAAGACTCAGTTCTTACACCTATCAACCCGACAAAATCTTCCACAGGTATACCCACTAATGTTTAATAATATTCAGCTTAATCCTGCATCATCCTTGAACATGCTTGGGGTTTCATTTACTCGGGACTTATCTTGGAAAGATCATATTACATCTCTTGTAAAATCTGCTTCCAAGAGATTGGGTGTGCTAAGCCGACTCCGCTCTTTCTTTACCCCTGCACAATTGTTGACTCTATACAGGGGTTTTATCCGCCCCTGTGTGGAGTACAACTCTCATGTGTGGGGAGGCTCCCCACATACAGCTCTTCTCAATAGGGTGGAGTCAAAGGCTTTTCGTCTCATTAACTCTCCTCCTCTTACTGACTCCCTTCAACCTCTGTCTCTTCGCCGCACTGTTGCATCTTTATCTCTTTTCTATCGCTACTTTAATGGTCACTGCTCCTCTGAACTGTCTGCTTGCATTCCTCCACCTCTACGACGGACGCGTAGCACCCGTCTGGCAGCAAACTCTCATCCCTTTTCTGTCCAACTCTCTAATGCAAGAGTTAACCGTTACTCCCAGTCTTTCATTTATGCAACAGGTCAGCTCTGGAACTGTCTCCCTCTGTCTGTATTTCCTGCTGCCTATGATCTCCAGTCTTTCAAACGTAGTGTGTCCAGTCATCTCAAAATGATCGGATCTTGAATTTGGCTCTCTATTGTATTTTGTTTTTCTCTTGGAGGGAACTGTTACTGCGGGCTCATGGCCTTTGGTTCCTTCTTCCTCGCATTAAAAAAAAAAAAAATGATATCGTGTCCCACCTCACTACACATGGCTGGACCACACTACGGCCACAGTACACCACTACACTTTTACACTGCAGTTCATACACCAGGGTCCACGGTTTTATCACACCACACCACCCATCACGTTAGAAACCAGTGGTCACACTACACCAACACTGTTTTTAGCTGCACCACCACGCTACAAACGCACTGCACTACACAACATTACACAACATTTCTCTGCACAGCTCACTTCGCAGCACTACACTACACTACACTACACTGCACTACACTACACTACACAACACTATACTACACCACATTCTCTATACTACCCTGCACTGCACTACATTACACTACATTACATAACACAACACTGTACTGCACTACATCATACTACATTCCGCTGTTCTATACTGTACACTATGTTGCACAGAAACGCCACCGGCACTATAGTCCCACCATGCCACACACCATCACAACTACCACGGCCACCATCATCGTCATCGGCGCAACCAGCACCATCAACAACCACTATTACACCCACCACAACTACCACAACCACCACCACCGTCGTCAGCACCACAATCCCAGCTGCAACTACCACCACAACCACTATAATCACAACCACCACCATCACCGGCACCGACACAACCAGCGCCATCAGCAACCAGCACAACCGCCACACACACCGCAGCCATCATCACCACCACAGTCACCATAATCATGAACACCACAGTCCTCACCACAACTACCACACAACCACCATCGTCACAACCACAACCACCACAGCCACCATCACCCTCATGGCCACCACCACAGCCACTCTGATATCAACACAGCATCATGGAATGATGATGTGTCCATATTATTTTTATATCAAAATCCTGCATGACGTATATGCTTCACTCATTACATAAATCTTTTGCCGGAGATGTGTGTGTGTGTGTGTGTGTGTGTGTGTGTGTGTGTGTGTGTGTGTGTGTTTAGTTTTGATCGAGAAATATTCAAACCGTCATTATCATCATCATCATCATCATCAAAATCATCATCATCAACCAAACTTATATTCTCATACCATCTCTCGGAGGGAATCACCTTCTTCGCCACCACACATCACTGTGGATGATTCAGTATTGACGGTGCGATATTAGCCATCACAGCACCATTAGTGGTGACATGTGAGTGTCTACGAGTATGTTACCATGTGAACTACTGGGTTTTTTTCGGGATTGGATTTTATTTCATTTGTGCTGAGCCAGATAACCTCGTATTGAAAAATCCAGAGAGTAAAAGAGTCATTGGACATTTATTACTGCAGTACCAAATATTCTCCATATCGTAAATAATATTGTATTGTTCTGTGGACAAACACCGGTACAAAGGTTGACTGATGCCTTCAGAATAATCCTGAGATCCAAACAATGTATTTTTATTATTCCATTATTTACATACTGTATGCCCTGTTAATTATGATGTTGTCTGGCTAAACAAATGTAGAAAGGTGGATTGATAATAGGAAGGTGAAATGTTATTTGAAACGATTGACAAAAACAGCACATGAATAATTCCATTAATTTAACATTAACGTTTAAATATTGCATTAGTATCTTCTATTGTAGACGCCCATCGTTCTTCTCGTAGATTTATCAACAGTAGTGTTCATCAGGGCTCTGTCCTATCACCAACTCTCTTCCTTTTATTCATCAGTGACCATCTAAGCTGTACATCTAACCCCATCCACTCGTACGCTGATGATTCCACCCTTCACCTTTCTATTCGGTTCCCGCAACGTCCATCCCAGCAGTTACGTCAACAAACATGGGATGAGGCTATGGCACACCTAATGTCTGACTTGGCTCGTATCTCTGACTAGGGTAAAAATATTCTTGTTGTTTTTAATGCATCAGAAACTTACACTTATCAACCCAACACAATCTACCACAGGAGTACCCTCTAATGTTTAATAATATCCAGCTCAATCCTGCATCATCCTTGAACATGCTTGGGGTTTCATTCACTCGGGACTTATCTTGGAAAAATCGTATTGCATCTCTTGTAAAATCTGCTTCCAAGAGATTATGTAGCTAAGGTGACTCCGTACCTTCTTTACCCCTGCACAATCGTTGACTTTATACACGGGTTTTATTCGCCCTGTTTATAGTACAGTTGTCATGTGTGGGGAGGCTCCCCACATACAGCTCTTCTCAATAGGGTGGAGTTAAAGGCTTTTCGTCTCATCAACTCTCCTCCTCTTACTGTCTCCCTTCAACCTCTGTCTCTTCGCCGCACTGTTGCATCTTCATCTCTTTTCTGTCGCTACTTCAATGGTCACTGCTCCTCTGAACTGTCTGCTTGCATCCCTCCACCTCTACGACGGGTGCTACAACAAACTCATCCCTTTTCTGTCCAACTCTCTAATGCAAGAGTTAACCGTTACTCTCAGTCCCTCATTGATGCAACAGGTCAACTCTGGAACTGTCTTCTTCTGTTTGTACTTCCTACTTCCTATGAATTCCTGTCTTTCAAACGCAGTGTGTCCAGGCATCTCTAAATGAACGGATCTTGCACTTGGCCTTCTTTTGTATTGTTTTAGGTTTTTTTCTTGGAAGGAACGGTTTGCGGGCTCCTGGCCTTTGGTTCCTTCTTTCTTGCCAAAAAAAAAAAAAAAAACTAATCGGGTACTGTTCTTTGGCTATACAAATATTAATAGGTGAAGTGAAATGTCTATACAAAGCCAGAAGGGTGAAATGATTGTTATTTCGAAACAGTAAAAGAAACTTTTTTTTTTTCCTCTTAGCAAATGTGAATTATTCAGTGGGTTTTATGTCATGTTATGCTAGACTTCACTAGTTATTTTATCCAAAGCATTTTGCCGATACGCTGGACTTATGTTGAGGGATTTTATCCAGGACTTCTGTTGTGTTACAATTTACCGTAGTGCCGATATATTTATTAATATAAATACAAATATATATAGATATATACATTTATAAATGTATATATATTTATATATATATATATATATATATATATATATATATATATAAATTATATATATATATATATATATATATATATATATATATATATATATATATATATATATATATATATATATATTTCTAGGTGAGTATTGAGCAGTTCCACTTTCTATCCGGGAGAGTCTTTATCATCATTGGCCAGCCATTTTTTCATACCTCACATCCCAACACCCACAGTTTTCTTGGGTTTCCACAATTTCTGGCTCCATTGCATTTCTTCATTCTCTCTTTATGTAAGTTGTATTTTCGTCGCATTGCATTTAAAAAGACTCCAGAATTATGTGACCTTCATCTGATATTAAAACACAACACGGTGTTGTCCAGTGCAACTAACATTCTGTGCATTTTTGTCTGTGGTATTCAGCCACAGTTGCTTTTTGGTTGCTGTTGATGTTTTGCTTCGTGTTTTTAACTCGTTTCCATTCACAGGGAATCAACTAAACATCGGGTTTGTTGTGTTAAAAACGTAGGAAGGAGGAACAGTGTCATGGAGGGAAAATAAGGTTTGGGATTTAAAAAAAAAAAAATTGTTTGTGGGGAGAAAGGTTAAACAGAGAGAGAGAGATGAGTGTGTAGATGAGATGTTGGAAATGAAGGAGAAAGGATGGAAACGTTATGGTAGATTCTAGAAAAGCAAGTGAAATGATGAAAATTGGAATGGTAGTAATGGAATGGGAAGAGAGATTCTCACAAACGAGGAGGAATACTGTAAAGAAAAGCTGAAGGTTGCAGAGCATAAATTGAATCTGGTAATTCTTGGTCATTCTTCTCAACATTGATGAAATTTACTAGGAAAGAAAGATTGATTGAAATGCTAAGGATTGCGAGAAAGGGAAGAAAAATGCTGAAGTGGAAAAGGGATGTTGGAAAACGAGAGAGAGGGAGAGAAAAAAAAATGATAAGGCGTACCGAAAAAAAAAAAGAAAGAAAATGAATGATGAAAAAGAGATAGATTGTGGAAGAAGGCAGGCGACGGTGATAATTAAAAAGGAACTTCCAAAATGACACAGTGAGACTGGACGTTAGAAAACTTACAGCGAAGGAGTGAAGGTGTACGGAATATGTAAAAAGAGTAAGCGGGGAAAGTGGTCATAAAAGAAGATATTGAGCGCGAGAATCAGCAAGGGAGAAAGATAACGCGAGGAAGGAGAGAACATGCAAGAAGGAATGAGAAGGAGAAGTGATGATATAAGAAGTTGGAAAAATGTGGTAGGCGAGAAGCAGACATTAAGATAATCCAGTTTCCTGTTCCTCTTAGCACTGAATAGTTATGGCAAATTGAAGGAGAACCGAAGAAGCAATTCTCACCCTCATTTTCAACAATCCAAGGACAGAAATGAGTAATGATGAGAACATTGCCTAAGAGCTGGATATCAGACAAAAAGAAAAACATTATTATTATTATTATTATTATTATTATTATCATTATTTCACTGCATTATGGATTTCTCAAATGACTGTCAGAGCTTGGATGTTTGTATACGCCTTGGCAATCAGTGTTTTAAGTATATGTCTATTATTCTTTGTAGATATTACATTGCCATTGTATGAAGAAGTGAAAGAATTTTTACCTGCTTACTATTAGTGTTTGTTGTGAGGACTCAGCAATTACCTCTTGATATCCTAATGCAAAGCACAATTTTATTTTGTGACTACGAATATTTCACGCAGATACGTTTTTGTTTCTCTGTTATATTCTTTCATCAACATGTACTTCCTACCCCAGTGCAATTTCTGTGCACCGCTGTCAAAGGCTGACACGCACAGTTGTAAAAAAACCACTGGTTTTTGTATTTTGAAACACAAGATGAAGAACATGGAGATACTGCACTGTGTGTCCTTTTATTGCAACTGTATGCTGTATTCTTGCATCCAGTTCATTACAGTAAATTTTTAGTTACTCAAAATTGCCGGCCGCACAGAAATATATGGATAAACATCGCGAAATCCGGCGCCATGGAGTGTAAGGGTCTTGAGAGTGTTTTTGTTGCTGTACGTGTGGTAGGATATTAGACTTGACGGCCATCTTATGTTTTCAGGGAAATGTTTCAATCCATGCTCGTACAGAGACTAGTTCCCGATGAGCTGGACATAAATGAACATTATACATTACAGGATGCAATAGTTAGGTCAGACACGAATTTCACTGAGGAACAAGAAAGACGTGCTTTGGTGATGTTGTGAGGCGCACCAGCTGGCCAGGATATCTGACTTAGTAGTATGACACAGGAAGCTGCAGTTTATACAAGAAATATCAAACCTCACACAAGAACACTACTGACTAATTTTTTTTTTTTTTTTTTTTTTTTTTTTTTTTTGAGGAGTAGAGAAAATGGAAATCTCAATCCAGTTGTAAAATTTAACAACAGATAAAACAAATTACTGTCGGAAACAAAATCTCACACGGTATTTTCATCCTTTCTCATTTGCTTATGGTAGGTTGTGTTCATACATGCGTGCCAAGTTGTAATGTAAGTAATATTCAACTGAAAACGAACTTGTGTCTTACCTGTCGAATACAAATACAGGTAAACATGGCGGCCACCCTCCCTTAAATGTAGAGGCACGTGATTCATTAAATCAGCTACACAAAATTATCTCCAAACTAGATTCACACATCACAACAACACAGGGCCACACCACGCATAGAATTATGAAAAAGTAATCGAACCTGTGCTATTTTGACAGCGGACCAATTCTTTAATCACTTGACCATCACCTGCCCTGACACCAGGACGAACTAAATGGTTGTACTTGTAAATTGCAAAATAAACTAAGGGGCAGACTGAGCTAAAAGTTGGACACCACTGTCAGTTTTTCATGTAAGCAATTCAGTCCTATCAGCATTTTATTTGCTTATTTATTAATTTATTGACTCATTTTTTTTATTAGTTACAACATTGCAACTAAAGGAATGTTCAAGCAAAAATGTCAGGCAGATATTTCTTTTCCAGTTTCCATTCCATTCCACAAAGCCAGATATAAAACCTCGGGCCAGCCAACAACAAAGTCAAGGGAAAAATGGAAAAAGAAACAGACTATGACGGACCAACGACCAGTTCCACGACTGAGAGCTGGAAGGGCAAAAGCTGAAATATTTCCATCTGTAAAAAAATGGTTGTTCATTTGAATAAAAGTCATCCATTGTCAGCAAGCATGTGTTGCTTTTCACATTCCTAAGTTTTGTTAACTTAGTTATAGTACCCTAAACACAGATTTTTTAAAACTCTTTCATCGTTATAATTCCTTATTCATATAATTATACTTGGAATCCAATAGGCCATGCATCCTCCAACCTTCAGAGTCACTCATATACACTCTTTTCACCACCACTTAGTCCATTCTCTTTGTCACGATACCATCTGAGCTGCTCTGTTCTACCCTTTGATCATCAGACTCATATTCCGTCTTTCACGTGTTCCAGTATTTCTTGTGTCATCTTTACACGCACCACATTAATTTCTCAACAGTTGTGTTTACTTTGTTCACTGCACGCTAATGTCTAACTTTTATAATGTGAACACACAACTTTATAAAGTTCTTTTGCAGCCACATAACTCAGGTTTCTATCCTTTATCGAGGCCTTCATGGCAGTAGCAAACTATCTTACTTGTACCACTCCACTCTTCACTTTCTTTTCACTTTCATTTCTTATAATTATAGCACGAGGGTTTGTATATTTCCCACTACTTCGTGTTCCTGCATTCACCAGGACATCATAATGTGAGTCACTTTCCAACCAACCATTATTTTCCTTCAACCGTCGTCACCTACAAACACTCACAGATTTCTTAACATTTCTACAAAGCCACAATCCACATTTATCCAGTAACTTATAATCATCTGCATAATTTGACTGGTTCATAATGACAAGTGGGTAAAATCCATCTCGTGTTTCCCCCTCACTCATTTCACTCATCTGCATAAATCAGGCTTAAAATATTCCATCTGATACGAACCACTATCACTCCAGTCTCCTTCACCTTGTAATTTTTTTTTTTCATAACTCCATCCATTTAAATGCACTGAACAACCGTGTGGACACTAAACACCCTCTCCTCATCCCAACACTAATACCAAATCACACACTCATACATCCATCTACTCTGACTTTTATTACTACCATTATCACACTTGACAGCACTGATCAGCTCCTCCACACCATACATACTTCATATCTCCCTAATCAGTCTGTTTACCGATATAACAAACATACATACGTCACCCCTCCTTCATTAATCTGTTTACCGATATGACGAACATACATACGTCACCCCTCCTTAATTATTCTGTATACCGTTATGACATAAACATTCATACGTCGCACCTCCATAATCACTCTGTTTACCAGTATGACATAAACATACATGCTGGTTCTGACATTACATCTTACACACTCACACTTACTGGTTCTCGGTCTTACACACTCACACTTACTGGTTCTCACAATACATCTTACACACTCACACTTACTGGTTCTCACATTACATCTTACACACTCACACTGACTGGTTCTCACATTACATCTTACACACTCACACTTACTGGTTCTCACATTACATCTTACGCACTCACACTTACTGGTTCTCACATTACATCTTACACACTCACACTGACTGGTTCTCACATTACATCTTACACACTCAACACTTACTGGTTCTCACGTTACATCTTACACACTCACACTTACTGGTTCTCACATTACATCTTACACACTCACACTCACTGGTTCTCACATTACATCTTGCAAACACAGTCTTCATTGCTGTCACATCTTACACACTCACTCTTACTGGCTCTCATGTTACATCATATGCAGACTCACGCTTCATGGCTCTCACTTACGTCTTACACACTCACTCTTACTGACTCATATTACATCATGCACACTCACTCTTATTGGCTGTCACAATATAGTTCACTCACTCTTACTGTCTCTCAAATTACATCATTCACACTCACTCCCTAATATAGTTAGTTTTGCCTCTGTGAGAGTATAATTTTTGGAGCAAGGAGGGAAAGGAGTAGAATTAGAGACGAGATAATATTACTGAAGAGTCTAGTTGTGTGGAGAGTAGGTAGGAACGAGAGAGAGAGAGAGAGAGAGAGAGAGAGGGAGGGAGGAAGGGAGGGAGAGCGGGGTCTGAGGAGAGGACTACGTGTAGCGGCTGTGAGGCTATTAATGCAGGTCAGCAGGAGGGGTCCCAAAGGCAGCCATAAATCCACACCATCACCATCACGGATTTAACACCATTACTCTCATTATTGTGAGAATATAACCCATGTTTACCTAGACAAGTGTTCTGAGGTAAATCTCCCTCTCTCACACAGCCTTCTGCTGTGCTGTCCTTTTCTCCTGCTTCTGTAATTACAGCACTGTATTATTATTAAGGCCGGCCCGCCTTATAGGGACCATAAGGTCTGTGTGGTATAACACACTCTCTCTCTCTCTCTTTCTCTCTCTCTCATTGCTTATATACGTGTGTTTATTTTTGTCTTCATCCTTGCACTGTTTGTCGCTTCCGCCCGCTCTCCTGTCTCACAACTTCCAGGTTTTCTCTTCAATATCCTCTGTTGAAGTGTAGGTAGGGTTGTGATGAAGCTGGACGGCCTGGCCATGCATCATGTAGAACTGGCCACAGCCAGTTTTACATGATGCATGGCTAGGCATAGGGATATGTATGTCAGTCATAGGGATGGGGTGATGTGTGTGTGTGTGTGTGTGTGTGTTTCATTACACAATTCTGTCCTAACGTGTAATTTTTCCTTCACCTCTCCATTTCCTATGTCCCTTTTAACCCTTCCTCCATTTTTCATTGAGAGCAACGTCGGACACACTGCAGAGTATAATGTCACTGCTCGGCCAACTGCAGTCCTGGTTGACCATCCTCCTCCCGCTGCAGTTACTTCTCCCCCCACCGTACAGAATGAGTTCCAGCCAGTGCGGAATGGTGCAAGGCTTCCAAGGAAAAGGAGTATCATTCCAGTAACCACATATAAGTTTCAGATTCTCGCAGTAGTAGAGGAAGATCCCCATGAGGCATGGGTTGTGGGGGACCATCATCCGTGGTCATTTGGTTGAATTTTGCGGCAGGGCACCCTCTAAACGAAAGCGTTTTTGTACCCCAGGTGCAGGAGTAGATGACGTAACAGAGGCTGTGGATGACGTTTTTGAGACTGCGAAAAATGACAGCCTAGTTATCATTCATGCAGGTACAAATGATGTCGTACGAAAGCGATCAGAGAAGCTGATAGAGAAGGACAAGAGGAGGATTCGACACTACAAGGAGAAAACTAACAACGTCTTAATAATTTCAGGAATCCTGCCAAGGATTGGTACAGGGAATGCCTTCTTCAGTAAAGCATTTAGTATAAATAATAGGGTCAGGTCACTTTGCCTGCAGGGAGTTGAGTTCATCAACACATGGAACCAGCTTTGAGCAGCGAACACTATTTGCGAATGATGGACTACACTTGAATGCCATTGGTTCTGCCCGTCTCGGTCGTTTGCTTAGTGATGCAGCAAGTTTTATCTGGAGAAAATAACAAGCATCAAGGGAGGCAAACGTAGATGTCATACGATCCGATGAATCTGTAAGTGAGCGTAGTCTACATAATAAATTTTTTGATTTAGAGGCCCTTGTCTTTAATGAATTTTATGACATAATTGGTATAACAGAATCGTGGCTAATTACTGAGCAAAGTGATTTTCTGGCAGAGTTTAATTTACCAGGTTATCACATTTACAGTAGTGAAAGGAAGAATCGAGCAGGGGGCAGTGTATTGTTATATATTAAATCAGGATTTCATGCAGTCGTAATTACCAAGCCATGTATTGAAGACATTGACATTATTTATATTCAGTTTAGAAATGAATCTTGTCATAAAATCACTCGGGTTAATATATCGTCCACCCAGTGAGCCACTGAACATTGACAATGAAATCTACAATCAAATTACCAAATATCTTGTATGCAAAGCACTGGAATATTTGGTGATTTTAATTTACCAATTCCAAAATGGAGAGAAGCACTATCCTCACACACAGGGTTAGATCTACATACAAACTTGCAGGAAAGTTCTTTGTATCAATTTGTAAATTATCCAACACGTGGAGCTAACATCCTAGACCTTGTCTTAGCCACAGCAGAAAATGTAGTGAGTAATGTTATTGTAGGGGAAGAATTTAGTACAAGTGATCATAGCACAGTTACATTTAACATTAAAATCAGTGAAGACAATGTCAGGGCCAGTTGTGACAAGTGCCTGACTTTAAGAGGGCAAATTTTGAGAAATTAAGGGCAATTGTTGGTGCAGGTGACTGGCATCCTATTGCTGACACGTTAGATATCAGTGATGCATAGAAACAACAGTGCTTGTCCCGCATGGGAAAGTTCCTAGTCTCAGTGGAACGAACGGAGCTGGGGCCTGATTGATTGCTGCCTACCTTAGTAGCACCAGACAAGGCTGCCATACCACCCATGAACATCCACACTGTGCACTGTGCAGCATCCAAATTGGTGAGATATCATATGTCTCTTGTTTGTAAGAGTTATCCACTTTCTCCTAAATGACTGAAAAGAATTTAATGACATGACATGCTGAAATAAATACCACACTGCCGTAGCAAAGACACCACCACAGCGAGGAAGCTGCACTAGAGAGAGCCCACATGATGCTTGAACTTCCTCTCTTTTTGAGGTATTCCTGCAGTAGTAATTGTTGTAGTCGCAGGTTCAACTGAAATGTTAACCTATTGGACTGCAGACTTTACTTCCCTTATCCTGCAGTCCACCATCCTCCTTTTGAGAGAGAGTGGAATAGGGGACATTCATGTGACTGGGCAGCTCGACATCCCAGTTATATCAGTGCCATCATATGATGGGGTCCCTTTAAGCACCCCCTTTGTGGTCGAGTCAGGCAAATGAAGGGACTGTCAGACTCACAGGGTTTGGAGAACAGCCCGTGGATTATGTTTATATTCCACTAAGCGTCGAGAACCATGTTGCTTCAATAAAGGTTGCATCATAAGAACACCAGTCAGCCAGCCATTTAGGACTGAAAGATACTTTTTGTCAGTGTCATTCACCCTACTCTGAGAGCAAGAATCATACTACGCCCACAGTGCCACCTTACGTACCTTCCCCACAGATCCCTCTTATGCCCTTAGTGCCATATTACACATACTACCAACAGTGCCATTTCATGACCACTCACAGATACTCATTATCATCATACTTGTCAGACTCACCCACACAAGCTTCCTTGTCCCCCAAGATGCCCGGTTTGTCACCAGACACATCGAGGACGCAGCCTTTGTCCCAATATAAGGCCATAACAGGGTGCCTGGTGCATATGGAACGTCCTCCAGTAGACGACACCGGAAGAGGATCCACAACTGTAGGAGGAGGACATGTTTAAGTTCCTAGCAGAGGAACTCCTGTCCTTAGACAGGGGCATATTTGTGCATTTAGTTTAAGACGTCTTATAGCTCTAAACTGTCATCTGTTTGACTACCATTACACATATTTGTTATCAAGGATTGGTTGGTTTTCGTATATTGTTTACATAAAATTCACTCATACTTTGATTTTGAACAGTTTGTTGACTGCATGAGCGAAGATAAGTGTTTAAACAAGGAATCCTCCACAACACTTAAGGTCAGGAAAGTGTATAACGTTGGCATCCAGTGGTCATCAGCTCACCAGAACAACATAACCTAATCGTCGCACTCGGCCCCCTCGCTGTCTGTGTCCCCCGGCTCGGTCATGATGTGCACCAGAAAATTGAGGCCAAATGTGTGTGACTTTTTTGGCCATCAGAACTGGCAGTTACCTTCTCTGTCTTCTGGCGCTTCCCCCCGTTTCCTCTCAACGTCATTCCTCCTTCCCCTTCTCTACCATCATCATTCTACCCGTCTAATTCTCTTTCTCTCTCTCCTCAGTACCCCTTCCTTTCCTCTCACTACCATTCAAACTCCGCCGTCTCTACCCTCATCTCTATTTCCTCCTTTCTCTTCCCTCTGTACCCATTCCTCAACACTCATAAGCACCATTCCACCCTCGTCCTAGTCCCATCCTTTCTCAGTATCAGCTGTATTTCAGAAACATCAGTAGGCCTAGTGAATGGATAGTAAAAGGACGAATACTGTAGTCAGTTTTTAAGTTTGTGGTTTATACTCACTCTTGCTGAAATGTACAGACGATGTTAGCATGGCGTGATTGATTTTGATTCCGTTCTGGACATGATCACGTGGCCCGTGTTCTGGTTAGAACTTTTTTTTTGTGACGTAACACACAGATCATTAAAGCCCGTATCATTGGTCCGTATGAATCCAGGTTATATTCCGTGCTGACGTCAGCGTTGGTTCTTCATGCAGTTTTCCTGCTGTTTTAATGTCAGTTTAAAGGATGACGTGTTTTTCATGATATTCTTGGCATCTAAGACGATTCTATGCAGCTTAGGAGACCCTTTTCGAGGTGGAGGGGTTGGGTACAGCCAACATTAACTCCTTCACTATTTGGTGGATCTCCTAATCTGAAAATAACATTGTGTGGAGGCAGCAACAGTGTAAGGTTTGTGTCGTCGTTAGGCTGTTAGTGGTTCATTTTTTATCCCTTATAATGTGAACCAACTCTTTAATTGATTATAAGAGTATGCAGATATCACTGATAAAATAAATAAGAATTATGTCATCATTGGAGAGTTAATTACGTTTGTTTCTAGATGATGATGGTGATGATACCACCGCCACCACCACCGCTGTCGAAAGTCAGGATTATTATTATTATTATTATTATTATTATTATTATTATTATTATTACTCGCTTAAAGGCCACCTTCGGCGGCCTTTCCTCTCAATGTCAGAAAGGCTGTGTTACGGTAACTTCAATGCCCACAAAGAAAGTGATCCACGTAAAGACCGCCGAAGCCGCTAGATGTCAAAAGTCCAGAAATGAGTCATAACTCGGGAACCGGTGGCCCAATTGGACTGGAAATTGTTTTATTCTTCAGGTTTAAACATTTTAGCTGTACCTTGCTCTAACGAATTGCGCTGCAATGCGCCGCTTTTGCTGTGTTACCGTAACAAATGGACAAACCAACAAACACAGAAAACGGATCATCATAATATAGATAGATTAATTTTGTTATTGATATTATTATTATTATTACTATTTTATTTATTTTTAACAGACATTCAGAAAACGGATCATTATAATAGAAATAGATAGATTATTATTATTATTATTATTATGATTGATATTATTATTATTACTATTTTATTTATTATACTTGCCTAAGGCCACCTCCGGCGGCCTTTCAGCTCGATTTCAAAGGCTGTTACGGTAACTTCAATGCCCACAAAGAAAGTGATCCGCCTAAAGGCTGCCTTCGGCGGCCTTCGCTCGATGTCTCAAGGTCAGAAATGAGTCATAGCTCGGGAACCGGTAGCCCGATTTGACTGGAAATTGTTTTTATTCTTTAAGTTTGAGCATTTTAGCGGTACCGGTAGCTTAATCGGTAGAGAGGCGGCCTGCAGTCCTAATGAGCCCAGGATCGAATCCCGGCTGGGGCAGGGAACAATTTAAGGATTTGAATTTCATAAAGCAGACTTACTGATATACCGGAAGACCCGTCGACATGTAAAATTGCCCCCGCTAATACCAGTACACCAGTCTGTATAAGACAGCCCTAGCATGTACTCAGTATAGACGGTAGGTGTTAGCGCCGAAGTGGTGACATGTGGAGGTGTAGGAGGACTACTGGGCCTTGGGATAGGCCGTGAAGCATTTTCCTAGAGTCGGATACATTAAAAAAAAAAAAAAAAAAAAATTGCTCTGACAAGAATGCACTACAACGTTGCTGTGTTACCGTAACAAACGGGCGAACCAACAAACATACAGGAATCGGAACATTATAATATTGATGATGATAATAATAATGATGATGATAATAATAATTAATAATAATAATAATAATAATAATAATAATAACCATTATTATTATTATTATTATTATTATTATTATTATTATTAATGATGCTGATCTAGATCAGGATGATGATCATGATGATGACGGTGGTGGTGGTGGTGGGTAAATAGGTTGGTACAGTGTTGGTCAAGTCGATAAAGCTGGCGTGTGCAAGCTGTCCGTGGTCAGGCCCTGAATTTGTTGGTATATTATAGGCAGCTACCAAACCCGGATATTTACTGCCTTAATGTCTGCAGGAATTTGCCATTATTTTGTGAGCCGAATCCCATTCCACCCTTTTCTGAATATTTATGTTTAAGCGATTGAAGGTGATGCATGTTGGTGCGGATTTCTGAACTGCGTTGGTAAGTTATAATATTGAAATTACCAAACAGGTGTATGTTGTAAAAATATTTATTAAGATTATAACCAGCTGTTTGAAGAATAGTTATTCCATAACACCTGGTGTGCTTTACAGGTATTTAGATGTATTTTTTGCATTTCATGGTGCAGTGTAGTTTACCACTTTATAATTTTGAGGAAGAGGTAAATCTTGTGTATATTAGTTCTAGAAACATATATAGTTTTTGTACCCCACGGGTCTGCTGCCAGATCCGCTATCAAGCAATGCAGGTTGTGAACGCTGTCTCTAAGTGACTGGCCATCTTAGGTTGTGTTCTGTTAAAGACACAATAAGTTTTTGGTAAAGGCAAAGCCGCCTTCCTGGCACAACGTACCTACATTGTTGATGCCCTGGGACCACCTTTGTTTGTGCAACTTAATACACGCAGCAGGTCTGTGGTAAAGATCCACCCAGTTGAAATTGGAGGTTCTAGTTGTGTTCCCCCTCCCTTGCATGCTACATACCACGGCTTGTGGGAGTTTTATCTAAGTAACCGAACCACGTTTGGTTGGGCAGGTGTACACACACGCTAGTCCTGTGGTAACCAATCTCAAAACTTTACACCATCTTGTTCATTGTCCTGCTCCTCCGTATGATATTTTCTCATTCCTCCTTTATATATTGACCCAGAGGTGTGAAATCCTTTCCCTCCTTGAGAAATATGTTTATTACCTGTTCCTAATCCGACTGTGGCCAAAGCTGACCAGATTGGTGGTGTCAGTCTCTTCAGCCCTAGTGTTGGCAGTGATAGTAGCATTAATAATAGGCAATGGTAGTAGTAGGCATAGTGTTGTGGTAGTGGAGGTAGGGTAGGGAGGCTGAGCTCATGTGGGCGATGTGGAGTTAAAGCAGTTAAGAAACCGTGCGTCTGGCGGGGCAGGTGCGGGTTATGTGCCTAATAATGGACAAAATTACCTCGTTTGTAGTACACCCCAAGACGCTCACACGCACACAAACACAGTCACACTTGTGCAGTCATCGCTTACTCATGTGGCTACATACACCTCTGTATTTACACAACTATGGTTATACATACACATGGAGCTCAACATTTCATGCGGAGGAGAAAAGTATATTAATTTGACTACTGCTTTGAGAGTGTGCATTCATAGATACATGCCTCTTGGGGAGAGGAATGAAAAGCACTAAGGCTGAACAGAATAAATGTTTTGAAGAGGAAGAGAAGGCCAAATACAGTGTTTGCTGTACTCGAGATGTCTGAGTACACCCCTTACAAAGGCATCAGTCCAGAAGCTAGAGAGAGAAAAGAGAAATGTTTTTCCTAGAGGGAACAGTTCCAGATTTTACCAGTATATCCCTGGGCTGGGTCTAGTCTGCTTGCACCAGAAACTGAAATGGAGACATATTTTTAGAGTGATGATTGCATGTCGAAGGCTGGGGAAATGTGCATGTTGTGCATATGCGCACGTGGGCTGGAAAAAAAATGCATAATTGCCGTTTGGTGTTTTACAGTGAGTTCTTCGGACTTGATTTATTCCGAAGAAAAGTTAGAGATGTGACGTTGGAGAGGGGGAAGTAAAGGCAGGGTGTGTGTGTATGTGTGTGTGTGTGTGTGTGTGTGTGTGTACACGTGCGTGCCAGCGAGCAGCAGTGGGTGAGCGGTTTGTTTGGTACTTTTTAGAGGCAAGTTTGCATGGAAATGGTTCTTTATGTTGGTATTTGAGGCATACTCTCTCTCTCTCTCTCTCTCTCTCTCTCTTTCTCACACACACAAACACATACACACAGTAGGTCTTTGGTAACCCAGCCTAATGATTTATAAAGTTCAGTAAGATGTGCCACCCAGTTAAATGGCATTGAAAAGTCGGCGAAATGAGTTTAAACGTCATTGTAGTGAATATATATATATATATATATATATATATATATATATATATATATATATATATATATATTCTGGCCTGTACCATATGCTAAATTTTTTTTTTTAATATCTTTGGTAATGTTTGCTGGTTTGTGTTCAGTCCTGTACAGTTTCTCTTGCTGTCATTTTGTGTGTATTGTAGTGTACACTTTCCCAAAAAACTATCGGTATCGTTGGGTGCGGTAGTTGTGAAAATGAGCAACTTTTGCAGACACACATGAGTCTATTGATGTGGTGCCTCAAAACATGTACCACCCAGTAAGTGAAACTTTTTGCAAGTTTGAGTTCTAATAATTAGGAAATATAATATCTGCACTAATAATTACAGGATGCCCCATATATCACAATGCTTCATCCATGTTTCAGTATGATACGTGCTGTAAGAGTGCCGAGACTTTTTTGAGAGGGTCTACACTCACGATCACTAATTTCCGCTCAGGGGTGCCCCCTTCGTACCCCCATATACCCAGGGAAGACGGGAGGGGGGGACGAAACGAGCTCCACCCGCCTCTACCCCAGCTCCCAACCCTCCCCCATACCCTTGCCCCTCCCAGACCCCACTGGTCATTCTTAAATGGCAGTTACATCTCAAGCTAACCTCGTACATTACACTCATAGTGACATTACTAATACACAAATATAAAATACTAGGATATGTAAAAAGTATATAATATGACTATGAACATGCTGCAGCAAGAATTTAATGCATTATAACTTTGACAATAAAACAAAAACGTTAACAACGAAGCTTCATGCGTTGGGTGTTTGCATGCGTCTGTGTCTGTGCCTGCGTGTTTGGGTGTGTTTATGTCTATTTGTGTGTGTGTGTGTGTGTGTGTGTGTGTGTGTGTGTGTGTGTGTGTGTGTGTGTTTGCAAAGCAGTGCACCCAACACAGGAGGCCTGAGGTGGTCGTAGTTAACGTTTTTGTTTTACTGTCAACGTCATAATGCATTAATTTCTTGCTGCAACATGTTGATAGTTATAGTCTTTTAACATATCCTAATGTTCTTTGTATTAGTAGTGGGACCAAAAGTGTTAAGCATGAAATCAGCTTGAGATGTAACTGTTAGTTAAGAATGATGGGTGGGGTGAGGGGTTGGGTAGGGGGATGGGGGATGGTCGGGAGCTGGGGTAGGGGCGGTTGGAGCTCGTTTCGTCCCCCCCTCCCCTCCTCCCTGGCAATTCTGAGGTAGGAAAGGGGCACCCCTGGGCAGATATTAGTGAGCGTGAGTGTGTACTGTATCTTACCTGTACTGTATCTAATACTGAATAATGTATATACTTTATGAAATGAAGTCCCAAGTTTGGTACAATTTCATTTGTTTGACCTCCCAGAATATTTCTAAAAGTACCATTTGATTATCCAGAAAATTCCATATCCGTAATGGAAAAATCCCCATGCATTCCGGTTAATCGAGCTTTTACTAATTGTTACCTGGAGGACTATATGCGATATTTCCGTAGTAGATAAAGTGCTGTTGTCTGTCAGAATGAAATATATTATTAAGCATATCTTACAGTGGCAGACGGATACTGGATAATGAAAGTTTAGAATTGGTTTAGTTAATTTAGAGGAAAATAGTGGGGGTACAAGGTTAGGTTATGTTGGGTTTGGGTAATTTAGGTGAGGTTAGATTAAGTAAAAGTAGGGAAACAGTAAAGTTAGGTTAGATGAGGTTATGTTGGGTTAGATTACTTAAAGTTAGGCTAAGTTAAGTTAGTTTAGGTTAGATAGAGTTATGCTAGGCTAGACTGTTTTAAAGTAAGTTAGGTATGGTTGGGTTGGATTAGGATACGTTACGTTATGTGAGGTGAAGGTAGTAAGGGTAGGTTGAGGGTAGATAAAGAGTTATTGTATGTCCAGGTGAAAATACTGTATAAGCACAGAGTCGGTAGTGTATATTGGATGGAGGTGTGTCATTATACTTATGATCCTGCTACGTTATTTATGCGCCATAAAGACAGGCACACAGGTGAGCCCCAACCACAGCCTACCTGCACACCAGCCATATTCACAACACCTTCACCCAAAGAATATAGTTTTCATTTTAATCTTCCTGTGATTTTGGAGTGTTGTGCGGTGGTAGTGGCATGTGGTGGTGATGGTGATGGTGAAGGTAGTGATGAAGGTAGTTGCTCATCGGAGTATGTCATTGTACCAGAGCAATGCTGCTTATGGTATAATTATCAGCTTGAATGTAGCAGTGGGAGTTTCGGTAATTACACTGTGACTTTTCCCAAGGTTACTCAGACCAAGTTCCCCAGCACGGTTCCCCAGCTGCCATTAGGCGTCCTCCACGGGTGTCATTTGTTGCAAAGATTGGCCAAGCGGTATTCTGCACTTTAGAATTATTACATGCAGCACACATTTAGTCTCAGTTATCTCAAACTCACTTTTAGGTTGACTCGCTCTCCCAACTCAAGGGGCACAGTTAATGTGCTGCAGGTGTGCTGGTGACTTGCCACAGAGGCAGCACAATGCCTTGGTGTGCACCCAGGCCGGCTGGAAGCACCATCATTTATCCCGTGATGGTGGCTGCTGTCGATGCTCATACTCGTTGCTCAGCTTCCATGCGTGGGACGCAGTTCTGCATTGTGATACAGTGGAGGGAAAGGGGGAGGGAGGCACTAGACCCCTAACTGTTATGTGGCAGGCCATCTTGTGTGGAGTAAAGTATATGAGTCCAAGAAGCTGATACAGAGTTATGCTTACACTCATGTGGTGATTGATATTGTCCATACGCTTATTACTGGGTATTTACCAGAACTATTCTGAGAAAATATTAGTTTCACAGAGGAGGGTGGTTAAATATTATTATATATATATATATATATATATATATATATATATATAGATAGATAGATAGATAGATATAGATATATATAGATATAGATATATATATATAGATATGTACAGGGTGTCCACAAAAACACTCCCTGATTTCAAACAGGTATAACATGTAACTTTATTGTAATAATCTTTCACAGTTAGTAGCTTCAGATGCAGGATTTCATTCAGTTTCATGTGGTATAGGGTAGCATTAAAGGCATTCAATGTGCGCCCCTCTGGTTGCTCGGCAAACATCGATGCGATAGTCCAGTTCGGTCCAGACGCTCTGCAGCATATCTGGAGTTATCATGCGAAGTGCTTCAGTGATCGAAATTTTCAGCTCCTCCAGGGTTGCAGGTAGTGGTGGTACGTAAACTGTGCTCTTCACGTACCCCCAAAGAAAGAAGTCACAAACAGTTAGGTCCGGTGACCTCGCAGGCCACTTGCAGAACACCTGATCATCTCGTCCAGCACGACCAATCCATCTGTTTGGCAGGTGCTCATTGAGAAATCTCCTGACAGCGAGATGCCAGTGCGGCGGAGCACCATCTTGCTGGAAAAGTAGTCATCACCCTCAGCAGCTAGTTGTGGAAACATCCAATTGGTCAGCATCTCCAGGTAACTTTGACCAGTAACAGTTCCTTCCTCAAAGAAGAAAGGGCCATACACTGTCCTCTCTGATACGGCACAAAACACATTAACTTTTGGTGAGCACATTGAGTGCCTTTAATGCTACCCTATACCACTTGAAACTGAATGAAATCCTGCATCTGAAGCTACTAACTGAAAGATTATTACAATAAAGTTACATGTTATACCTGTTTGAAATCAAGGAGTGTTTTTGTGGACACCCTCTCTCTCTCTCTCTCTCTCTCTCTCTCTCTCTCTCTCTCTATATATATATATATATATATAGAGAGAGAGAGAGAGAGAGAGAGAGAGAGAGGCCTATATATATATATATATATATATATATAGAGTATATATATATATATATATATATATATATATATATATACTGTGTTTCAGAATATGGCATATCTCCCTAATTTGTTGTTCCTGGACTAAACCCTCCTCCTGCATCCTTTCTTCATTGCCCTCTTTCTCCATCCACCCTTCCTTCTGCCTCCATCCTTTCCCCTGCCTACATCCATCCTCCTGCCTCCATCCTTACCCCTGCCACCATCTTTCCCCCTTCCTCCATTCCTTCCTCCCTCAGCCTTCATTCTTCCTTTCCCCAGCTTCCATCCTTCGCTCCCCGTGCCATCTTCCTTCTGCCTCCTTTTTCCCTTTCCCCAGCCCCCTTCTTTCTGTCTCCTTCCTTCCTTCCTACCCCTTACCAACTTGTTTTTCCATGCCACCTTTCTCCCTTCTGCCTCCTTTCTACCCCTGACTCATGTATTGCTCCTCTCGTTTCCTCCCGCTACCCATTACCTCTCCCACCTATTACTGTCTTACCCATTCTCTGCGTTGTATCAGCTTCCCTTCCCTTTCTACACCTTCCCCTACTACCCGGTTGCCCACTGCTGTCCCACCTTCACTGAATCCTTCCCCCCCCCCCTCTCCCCACTCCTTGCCCTCTTTCTAGGTACTCCTCTTCCACCTAGCCCCCTTCTCTATCCCAGTCCCCTCCTCCCCTTGCTCTGCACTTCACCCCGCCTTGTCGTGCGATAATTAAATACAACCTTCATGGCTGTGCTAATTTGCCTTCCTGATCAAGACGCCTCGCCACTGTTATCACAACACACCCACCCCGCCAAACTTTGTCTCTTTGGCCTCATCTCTTGTCGCGTCCTCCACTGCAGTATCCTATGGCACAATCTAATTTTCCTGTTTTTATTATACCAGCGCTTAAAAGCACAGGGGACTCTAGTGTGTGTGTGTGTGTGTGTGTGTGTGTGTGTGTGTGTGTAATTCACCGGGTCGGTCAGGATCACTTGATGGTCGTGATCGTCAGCATTTTTACCCTCCCGGAAGGGAGCTGAGAGCTCATATAGTCCGATCTAAGGGCAAGGCTGTGACCTTCACACACCCACACACCCGTCCCCTTGCTCAAGGGGGACAGTAACCACCCACTTCTTCAGTGAAACTTTTCGCAACCTGAGCAAGGCGCGAACTCCCGTCTATCAGAGGGCAAGCGAGAACGTTACCACTGCGCCGTGTGTGTGTGTGTGTGTGTGTGTGTGTGTGTGTGTGTGTGTGTGTGTGTGTGTGTGTGTGTGTGTGTGTGTGTGTGTGTGTGTGCTTGCTTTATTGCGTGCATGCGTGCAACTGCCTGTTACAGAACAAAATATAAGACGTGTGCTCCTAGTGCAGTAGTTCATTGCTTGATTACGTTGACAACATTTGTGTGTTATTCATGGCATCCCCGGACGATTTTTGTTACAGGTCAGGAAGGTCCTCTCGCAGTGAAAGGAACACAAGCGGTCCATTAACCCCTTCACTCCCTTGACGGTTATGTTTTCATCACCCATACATTTTTTTTTTTTTTTTTTTTGCTAAGTACGAATGACCTTCTTAATGAAAGGGTTAGAAAAAAGTCTCCATTAGCACACTGAGACAAGGGGTTGAGAGCATTCTTTATTGTCTCCTTCACAATGCTGAAAATAATATATAACGTACCTTCAGAGCGCCCCAATACATTTTTTTTTTTAATACTTGTCAGAACAGAGATGACACACTTTTATAAGAAACCGATATTTGACCCAACAGTAGTATCTTGTTATTTCGTGGCTGACGACGTGGATTCATTAAGGAGACAAAAAAATGACCAGCCACCTCTCATAACGTTTTTTGCAGGAACGATAAGGATAAGAAAGTGTTGTTTCTTCCCTTACCTCTTCCTGCAAAAACATATCTTAGTTTTGAAAGGAAAAACATCATGGACTTTTTTCTGCAGGAAGGATAGGGGTAAGAATGCAAAAACTTTTTATGTCCCGCAATTCAAAATCTGAGTTACGAGAGGGAGTTTATCGTAAAATTGTCTTTGTGAATCTCGCCCCAGACATGTGGCATACGATCAGTGCCAGTAAGGTAATAAAATGTTACATCCAGGTAGTAAAATGCCGTCCTGGTAGCAGAATTGGTGAAAAAGACAAGAAAGAAGGAAAAAACTAAACAAAGATATTAGGTCTCCACCTTTGTTTGACCTAAACCCGAACTCAGGATCTAGATGGACTTCAGTATTAACCATTATTGTCAGGGTGATGGTTAAATTAAATGTCTGTAAGCAAAACAGCGAGAATGTCATCCTTTTACTGATAGGGTTAATGAAAACTGTTTTTAATCTTTCCTAACGAGAGGTGTCTCTACATATGGATATAATCATTTGACGGCACAGAGAATAAAATCAGTAAAAAAGGCATAGTCGTGGTGAGGGAGGGTACTCTCAGGTCCAGCTGCGGGAATATAAAGCATGCTTGGGGGGAAAAGAATATATGCCGAGGAAAATCCATTATTTCGGGAATTTCAGTGGAATGTGAAATATTTTTCGCCCAGTGCACCCAGTGCTGACAAGGAAAGCTGCCATCAGCGTGTGTGCACTGTGGTATTTTTAAAGTTCCAGATTCTGCCTGTCCATATCAGTATGTCTGTCTATTACTGACACCTCGACAAACGGATCTTATTCCTGGTCTGTCTTTCCTTTTCCTTCCACCATCCCTCTCTCATACATTCTCTGCTGAATATCTCCTTTCCCATTTTCTCAGCATTGTCGCACTGTATCAAAATCACGTTTTTATTTACGTTACTGGGGTGTGTCCAGCCGTAAAGAATAGTCTTTGTACAGCGTCAGCATGTATTTGGTGTTACCAAAAACATAACAGTAATTCAAGGGGTTAGTAACTGATGATATCAAACTGAGTCTGTCCTACCCACACATCACACGTATCTCTTCCTCTCATCCTTCGAATTCCTTGCTCAGTATATCTCATGTTTACCTGCACTGAATACCACTCACAGGGACGCCAGGGGAGGGGGGGGGGGATGGAAGAGAGCCCAAAGATGAAGCAGGGTAGGGAGGAGAAAGGGAGGAGGTGAGAAGGGAAGAAGGGAGGGTGAGCGGAAGTGATGGGAAGGGAGGAAATGGGAGGGGTGAAGAGGAGAGAGGAAAAGGTTGGAAGGAAAGAGACATGAGGGTGGGGAAGGGAAGACATTGGTGAAGAGAGAGAGAGAGAGAGAGAGAGAGAGAGCGAGAGAACGAAGAGAAAAGAGGAGTTAGAGTTTCGGAGACAGACAAAAAACGAGAACAGCGTGAGAATGAAGAGTAAGAGAGCAGGAACATCATAAATAAGAACGTAACGAGGAAAGAAACGGGGAGAAAGAAATGAAAGAACGACCATCAGGGCAAAAATTAAGAGAATGAGAAACAGAAGCAGAGAGAGAGAGAGAGAGTGAGAGAGAGAGGCGGTAAATAACTCTGTATATTCTAAGTCACACAATAAACGCTTATGGTTGGGTGGGCAAGGGAAGAACCAAAACCTATCACTAGTTTCATCCTCCTCTCTCCTCCTTTCCCCTTTCCCCCTGTTCCCCCTCTCTTCTTCTCTCCTCTCCTTTCTCCTCCTTCCCCTCCCCTATCCCCTGTTTTACTCCCTCCCGCCACATTTTCCTCTTCTCTTCCTCCTTCTCCGCCACTTCCCGCTCCTCCAATCTGTATCCGGAAAAGAAAGCAGCTCCACCAACTTTTACTCGGTCCTCTGTTGTTATCATTGACGGAGTTAGTTTAGGTGTGGTTGTTCAAAAGACTGCTGGTTGAGGGTGCAGTGGTGGTAGATAGGGTGGTTGGAAGTATATGCTGGTTGTGGTAGGTGGATGGCACGGTGGCCATCGTGGTTGCAATGTTGGTGGTGGATGTGGTTGGAATGGTGGTAGATGTGGTGGTTGAAAGTATGCTGGTTGTCAGGTGTGTGGAGTAGTGGTACGTGTGGTAGTAATAGTATTGGTGGTTGTGGATGGAATGGTGGTAGTGGTTGTGGTTGTTGATGTTTAGTCTTCATTCAGGTTATAATGTTGATGTGTGGTTTGGTTACTGAAGATGGATTGGTGGCACAGAGCGGAATGGTGGTGGTTGTGAATTCTCTCTCTCTCTCTCTCTCTCCCCCTGACCCAACCAACAGATGTAATTCCTGACGCCTTCACTCAACTTAATTGCTCCTCAGTCCGAGGATCAACGCAGCCATATTTTTAAATACATACTTGGTGCTACGGGCACCATCGGGGAACCGCCGAAAAACAAGTGAACTCAGCCTCATTCACTTATATTCTGTCTCTCAGCTTTTGTATGTAGTATTGTACATAAAACAGTTTCGCCATCCACAAGCAGCCCCACCTATGCACGGTTTACCCCAGTCGCCTCACATCTTAGTCTGTTTAGGATCACTGTCAGCGAGCCCGTCCCCATACACCTCTTCATTTCCGTGTGTTTTGTTGCACACTCGCCTCTCACCCTCTTGGATGCTCACACTGTATGAATTAGAATAATTTTCACACTATTTTTTCACTTTGTTTGAAGCCTCTTGCCTCTTCTCCTTCCCTCCAGTACTGGTCTGTATACTTTTACAGGAATCTTCCGGCACCTGTTCCCTCCATGTCTCGTTACCCAGCCTGGTATTTAAAAAAAAAAAAAAAAAAAAAAAAAAAAATGTATGAGAATGCACTGACGTATCGAATATAAATAACAGAAAAGCTGCTCACAGAGAAAAGTCGGTCATGTGATGCAAAAAATCGCGAGAGAATTATGGAAGCCAAGCAGAAGACAAGAAATATCTTACATTCATCCATATATAATCAAATCCTGTATTGCCCCATCAAGAGCGTAGATACTCAGAGCTGAGGTATGTAGACAAAGGCAGTGGTAACTAGTCACTCTTCCCTGATTGGCATTATGTGACAATAAATATCGACACATTGGTTGGAGCGTCTTAGCCTTTAACTAGACCACCAAACACCCACAGGACATGGTGATGTGCTGATCATCCAACGTAGGCAGTGGTGTCTTGATGTACAGGAAGCCATTCAGCTTGTGACTGAGTGTAGCGTCACCTGAAGGTGTGGTGAAGGCAGTGTCTAACCCTGCCAGTTAGAACCTACTGGTAGTTTCGAATACGTCTTGGGATCGAATATAAAACTCATTGTCTTGAAATGGTGTAGTGATGGAGAGGGGGAGGACAGTAGCAGTATATTCTCACGGCATAGTTAATGAGGGTGAGCTGTGACCACATCCATTGTGGTCTTTGTGTGTAGAGACAAACGAGGCAACGTAACACGAATTTATGAAGCAACCTCTGTAAACACACACTGTGTTTACGAAACTAAATTTATAACCTTAACCCACTCCCAATCTGGCACACACACACACACACACACACACACACACACACACACACAGAGGCAGGCAAAAACATTATCTCTCCGCCTTTTAAAAGCGGAGAGATAAATATAACTAATAGTAAATAAATAAATAATTAAATAAACAAATATAGACCTTTGGAACGCTGACAAGAATCGCTCGCCATGAACCCATTTTTTTTTTTTTTTTTTGGGGGGGGGGGAAGTCGAAAATTTATCGTTGACATAAATCGTATCTGGGACCGAGCTTGTTGTAGCGAGTCCTCTGTCATCGATCTGTCTGTCTGTCAATCTGAAACTGTTGCCTGACACTGCATCCTGTGAAGGAGTGGTATTGACGATGGGACCCTCAGGCGCTTCTCTCACTACTCCACAACAACCCCTCTTGCCACGACATACCATCACCCTCCTTACCTCTCCACCGTGTTCTCGGTCTCCTTCCCCTCCTCCTTCCAACCACTTCACTCTAACAACAGTTTGTGTTTACTGTAACGTGAAAAATATCCCTAACTCGTCTCAGCTCAGTTGATAGCCAAGTGTAGTCATACGAGAAGATTGATTTCACTAGTCACCAAGGAGACTTGTTTGTACGTCATAACCGAAAGTTCCTCAAAGTCAAGAAACCACAGCTTAGTATTCAAGTATTGGGAGTGACCTAATTCTCTCAGGTGAAAACAATCCTCCTTTAGTCCGACTCTCACCTTCCCCTACAGACCCTTGTACCGCATCTCTCCATCTTACTCTCTGTCTCCTTCCACCTCCTCTCAACCACCTCACTCACAAACTCCCCTTTCAGCACGGCAGGTGTTTCCTAAGCTTCATAAAATCGTGTGGCGATCGTATTAATCAGAGGAATAGTCGGTTATCGTACTGAGAAGATTCATGGAGATTGCTTACAGCTCTTTTCGTCACAAGATGTCTTTCGTAAGTTTATTGAGTTAGGAAGTAACAAGAACAAGAGAGAAAAACATATGGACTGTTACTTATAGTACTGAAACATGGGTTAATGATTCTTTCTACAATTTGGCAGATTTAGGTAATCTGTAATTAGCATCTGTTTTTGCAGGAACAACAAGAGAATGGTAGAAATTTTGCATTGCCCATTCCTTCTCCTGCAATACTGTAATAGCTGTTCGTTACAGTAGGGGGTTGATCAGTCAGGGTATAAATCCTCACCCAGAATATTGATATCAGTGGTTTGACCTGATGGTACTGGGATGGTGACGTACTTCTTACCTTCTGCATTGTCATTAATCCCATCAGCCCCACGACGTACATCAGCTCCAAAAAGTATTGGTGCGTTGTTTGTCTGATGCTGTCTGAAATTGTTCGACTGTGCACAAGTAACAATTTTTTAATGCTTGTATAAATTATAACATTCAGTACCAGTCCCTGTATACTCGACAGGCCACAGCTACTTATCGATAAGACAATAATTTACCATATTGACTACCAACATGTGCCAGGGCAGACTAGCAGTTCCCGGTATTCTTCGATCCGTGTCATAACATTTAACACATATTGTGCACCAATGGTCTTGGAACTTTTGTATGTTTGTAGTTTATTCCTGTTGCTGCTTGATGATTGTATTCAGTTTAGGAAACCACCCAAGCTCTGCTATGCTTTCTGTGCAAGCAAGACCAGTGCTGAAAAGCGTTGGTCTTCTCTGCTGGATTTTCAAAGATAACCACCATTTCGGATTTGGTGGTGAAACCCACATTTTATGAGCCAATTTGAGGGGGAGACCGAGAACGAGATGGAATGATGGACTGGAGAGGTATGCGATGGAGGGCGGTATAAGTTGAGGGGAGGGCAGCGAAATGGCAAGGGACAAGGCGACGTGGAGGCAGTTTGTTTGTCGCCACCCCTTACGGGATTAAGGCGTCTGGCTATAGATGCACAGGATATATATATATATATATATATATATATATATATATATATATATATATATATATATATATATATATATATATATATATATGCATACCCTGGGGGTAGGGGGGTTTTTCAAGAATACTCCCCCAGTATCCCTGCTTGTCGTAAAAGGCGACTAAAAGGGTTGGCCTCGGACAAGGGACTGACCAAAAGATGACGACCAAGGACCGGACAAAGGACATGGTTATCGCAACTTGGAATGTAAGGGGAGCGAATGATGAGGTGAGAGAGAGAGAGATTGTCTGAATCACTCTCCCAATTTAAAATTGCTAGAAATCATGCAAAAGCTGTATTAAATCTATCTAAATCAAACTTTCTTCAAAAGCAAGCATCAAAACTACTGAACAACCTTAATGACAATAGAATATTCTGGTCAACTCTTAATTCTTTCAATAATAACTTTAACAAGACATCTTCCATTCCCCCACTTAAATCTTCAGACGGCAATATTACAAATGACCCACGTGGGAAAGCAGATATCTTTGCTAGTACCTTTGCCAGAAACGCTACCATAGATGATACCAGCCAGAATGTCTCAGTACTGGAACTTGATTCTCCCGAAATTGCCCCACTTAAAATACAGACAAGATACGTAAAATCCATCCTAGACAATTTACCTACCAACAAAGCTCCAGGCCCAGATGGAATTCCGCCAATTGTTTTGAAAAAGTGTTCCCCTGAACTTGCCTCTGTCCTAGCTAAATTATTCAGACTATGCATACGTACTTCTTTATTCCCAAATTCATGGAAAGAAGCCAATATCCACCCAGTTCCGAAGAAAGGAAGTTCGTCTGACCCCTCCAATTACAGACCAATATCTGTCACATCTTCTCTTGGTAAGGTATTTGAAACTTTAATTAATAAGCATATTGTTAAACATCTTGAATCCAACAACTTAATCAGTGATAGACAATACAGTTTTCGCCAAGAAAGATCCACCATTGACATACTCAATCTCTTAACTCATACCATCCATCAATCAATTGATCTTTTTGGAGAAACTCATGCAGTAGCTCTTGATATCTCTAAAGCTTTCGACAGAGTATGGCACCGTTCCCTGCTGTCCAAACTCCCTTGCTATGGACTAACATCATTTGTTCCTTTGATTTCTTCCTATCTTAGTAACAGGAAAATAAGAGTAAAAGTAGATGATGTATATTCGAATTTCCACTCAATTAACACCGGCGTGCCGCAGGGATCAGTTCTGGCGCCAACCCTATTTCTGGTTCATATTAATGATCTCTTATCTGTCACTCACCATCCCATTCACTCATATGCAGATGACTCAACACTACATAGTTCAATCACACTCAGACATCCATTTACAAAGTCTGATATCTCTACCTCTCAACTCAGTACAGCCATCTCCATAAATCAAGATCTATCTGCAATCAGTGAATGGGGACAAAACAACCTTGTCTCTTTTAATGCTAGTAAAACTAAATATATACAGTTTACTAATAGACAGATATTGCCAGATTCGTACATTACCTTCAGTGCTACTGATATTCCCATCTCCAAAAGTTTTGAAATTCTTGGTGTCTCACTTAATAGTGCCCTCAGCTGGACCTCTCATGTCAGATCACTTGCTAAAACCGCCTCAAAGAAACTTGAATTATTGTACAGAGTCCGTAACTTCTTCGCCGATGAGCAGTTAGCTATAATTTATAAGAGTCATGTGCGCTGTCAGCTTGAATATTGCTCACCCTTGTGGAATGGTTGTGGAGAGGTTGCATTAAGACAACTAGACAAAATTCAGAATAAAGCTGTTAGAATCATTAACAATCCTGCCATTACATATAAACTACCTCCCCTGCAAGTAAGAAGGAATGTTGCCTCCCTTGCATTATTTTACAGATATTTTTTTGGCAAATGCTCAGACGAAGTTGCGTCCATGGTGCCACCTCTCCATGCCTTCCCTCGTGCTACACGGGCATCTGGTAACGCTCATGACTGGAATGTCACTCAACCATATTGCAGAACTTCTGCCTATCAGAATTCTTTTATTCCCCGAACTGCATCTCTCTGGAACTCGCTTCCCCAGAGTTGTTTCCTCCAAATTTCAACCCACAACTGTTGAAGTCCAACTGTTACAGATATTTAATGAACAGAGGACACCAGTAATCTGGTATATGGATTTTTTTTTTTACCCATTTGTTTTTCCTTCCTCCGTTCTGTTATTTAAAAAAAAAAAAAAAAAAAAAAAAAGATGCTTGATGGTGCGAAAGTTGATGTATGCGGAATAACTGAAACGAAATGGAGAGGTGAGAGTGTGAGAGAATGGGAGTATGGATGGGGTATATGTGCAGGAGTAGGTGAGAATGACATAGATAGATAGATGTACTGTATATATCATGTATGTATGTACACACATGACAGTATTGTGATACCAACTCTAACGTACGGAAGTGAAGCTTGGACATTGTTGGAAGGACACAAGTCAAGAGTGAGAGCAGTGGAAATGAGTTATTTAAGAGGAGCCTGTGGAGTCACGTGGAGAGACAGGCTGACGAATGAGGATATAAAGGAGCGTTGTGGTGTGGATGTGGATGTGATAGGAAGCGTTATGAGGAACACACTGAGGTGGTTTGGCCATGTGGAGAGGATGGAGGGTGAAAGACTGACAAAGAGAGTGTATGTGAGTGAGGTGGAGGGAGGAAGAGGGAAGGGGAGGCCGAGGATGAGATGGAGGGATGGGGTGGAGAGGTATATGAGAGAGGGGTGTGTGAGTTGGGAGCAGGGCAGTGAAATGGCGGGGGACAGGGCGACTTGGAGGCGATTTGTTTGTGGCCACCCCCAACGGGATTGAGGCGTCTGGCAATAGATAGATAGATGTACACACACACACACACACACACACACACCGCTCGCTGGTGCAGTGGTAACGTTCCCGCTTGCCAACTGGTGGACGGGAGTTCTCGCCTCGCTCAGGTTGCGAAAAGTTTCACTGACGAAGTGGGTGGTTACTGTCCCCCTTGAGCAAGGGGACGGGTGTGTGCGTGTGTGAAGGTCACAGCCTTGCCCTTAGATCGGATTATATGAGTTCTCAGCTCCCTTCCGGGAGGGTAAAAGGTGACCATCACGACCATCAAGTGATCCTGACCGACCCGGTGAATTACACACACGCTAGTATCGTATGCTGGAGTTCTGTAAACCCTGTATTGGGTCGTGTATTATCACCAGAGCCGCTCACACTGCACTGTTCCTCCTACACTCAGTAAACGTAATATCGAATCCCCCATATATTCATGAATATTCAAGGCACCTGCGCCAAATTGGAATCGCTTGTGACGGGTTTAAATGTGTGAAAAGGCTGGGCAAGGCTGGAAACAGACGTATGGAATTCAGCGTGTATTATTGTTACTGGGATTATAACTAACGAGATATTGCACTGGGGCGGGGTTTTAGGAAAACCTGATTATGAAATATTATACTGCTATGTACAAATATAACGTGGCTCCTGCGGCCTGTTCAGGTGTGAAGGGTGTAGGCTAAGTCTGTTAATACTAAGTCGGATCACTTGCTTCTAAAACTCGTCCAAGTTGGCGCAGGGAGCGGAGCATCGGAGTGACGTCGACTGGCTAGCACGAACGAATTACGAAACCCCAGTTGGTTCAGTTGACTCCTGACCATGATGGTGAGTGTATGCTTGCTCCACCCACCATATCATGACACATTTTCAGTCCGCAGAAGTGAGGGAAGGGACTGAAATGTGTGAGGGAACCTACTGCTTTATCATAAGGTTAAACAAGTCCGCATTTCTTCCCCTTCTTCGTTTTCGCTTATTATAATCTTTTAATTTGAGTGCCCTTTTATACACTTTCCCTTACTTAAGCCTATGACGTCACACACAAGCCACGCCTCCCTGCGCCCTGATGGAAAGTGAACCGACTTGGTATTAGTGGACTTAGGGTGTAGGCTTGGGTTATGTACCGGTACTTAGTCCAAATGATTTACATTTGGGTCATGACAGTTTATAGTTGGCATTTGTGTTATATACACTGTAGTTTTGACTTTGCATATAATATGGTATAATTTAAACCTGCATATACCGCACATTATACCAGTATACCATATGAATACCTCATCCAGTCATTAGATCGGTTTTAAAAAATGCCAGAATGATGATGGTGGTGGTGATGGTGCTTTTATTGTGATGATGATGATCAGGATGATAATGATGATGATGATGATGATGAGGAGGAGGAGGAGAAGGTGGTGGTGGTGGAGGAGGAGGTGGAGGAGGAGGAGATGGAATACATTATAAACTTGGGATATATTCACTCCAGGTTTCTTATAATTTAGAACTGGATTATATGCACTCTGTTATGCTATAGTTTCCACTTCGCTTATGGGATATGCATTTGAATATAAAGCTAATATGCTTTCATATTTTACTCTTGACATGAGTTTCATATATCATAAAACTTTGACTGTATGCATATTACAGTACATCGATTTATTTGACCAGTATTACAGGAAACTAACCTTCTCACTAGAAGGATGTCTCTGTTATATCCGTGGTATCTCCAGACGATGTTTCGAACTGGAGTGGTTAGATACAGCCATTATTAATCCATCCAGGGCTAGAGGTCTGTCCTTAGGTGAATAAAATCGTCTGGTGGCAGCAAACATGTGGAAATAAACAACGTCCTGGAGCTAAAGGGGTTAACCTTGCATTGTGGTGGAGATTTAACCCCATTACCACGAGGACGTAATACTTTGGTTAATTCTTGTTGGGCGAACCTTGTATTGTCGTGGAGAGTTAGTGGCCCGGAAGTTTTCGTAGCACCTATTCCATAGCGATTTTTTCTTCACATTATACCTAAGGATATAGTCTATATTTTACTATTGATGTAAACTTCGTGTATGTCGACAGTAGTTTAAGTAACATAAAGGAGAATGTTAAGGCGTAATATGCCAAATAAATCGCATAGGAGGATGGGCTACGAAGCCTGTTATGGGACTCCGAATACGAGCACCCCATCACTACCATGACGTTGTCGTTTGCTTTTTCATGTGGTTGGCAGCACAGGGTGTGTTGGGCTGAATACCATATTGCCTATCCTACTGAACAAGATAATGAAGCCTGTATTTAACATCTACGCCTTGACAAAAACCTATGCAATAGAACTGAATTCCGTGCAGACAACACAAATATAAGAGACGGAAAGTGTTGCAGTGATATGGACAGTATGTTGTGGTGTAATAATTATCAACTGTGTGTAGACATTGTGCTCCGGAAGATCCAGCAGTCCTTGTTCGTATCACACACATTTACGTGTCACGTCATAGCCGTCCGTACTGAATACATGTGAAGGATGTCTCCATTAAAGCTGGCGTATTTTATTACATGTCGTGGGATCTTTTAGAAGATCTGTAATGACTGTTTTAGACACATTAAAATCCGCGATCTCCTCTGTGACCCTGCCTGGATCGAGCTCACTGCTCTGTCCATTCCACTACCACCTCGCTTTGGATGAGATAAATGCAGTAGCACTTAATTATTATAGATTGTACTCTTATCTCTGAAATTATACACTCCTTTAAATCAGGACTTAATTCCGTCGTGGCTTAGTAAATAAGAGTCTTGGTATTATGTACAGAATCCGTAATAACGTTGTTCCACGGCCTCGTGACCTAGTAAATGAGAAAGTCTGGGTGTTTTATAAAGAATCAGATATAATACTTTTTTCACGGCTTGGGATGGAGAGTAAACCAACTACAAGATGCAGGAATGGCACCTGATTTATGGCGTTGATGTTTCAGAGAACTGGTGTATTTCTGACACCTGATTGGCCGCCCGGGCACACATTAACCCCAGCCCTCCCCACACACACACACACACACACACACACACACACACACACACACACACACACACACACACACACACACACACACACACACACACACACACACACACACACACACACACACACACACACACACACACACACACACACACACACACACACACACACACACACACACACACACACACACACACACACACACACACACACACACACACACACACACACACACACACACACACACACACACACACACACACACACACACACACACACACACACACACACACACACACACACACACACACACACACACACACACACACACACACACACACACACACACACACACACACACACACACACACACACACACACACACACACACACACACACACACACACACACACACACACACACACACACGTGTGCAAATTAAGATGTCAACACATGACAAGACAAGGTACACAGACACAGAGAACGCAACATACCACACCGAACCGCATCGCACCGCACCGCACCTCGCGGTACCACACTACACCACACCACACTGCACCACAGCAAAACACATTCTTAAACACTGGAGGTAGCGGTTGTCACGCAAGAAGGAAAGTGCCACAAAATAACCATCCATCCATCCATCATCCAATCCTACATTGCCCATGAGGAGCGTAGGAGCCCGGAGCTAGGCAGTTGGTCTCAACATTTAAGATGAGATTTAATCATAAAAATACAAACGTAATCATAGACACAAACCACCCAGACACTCATTTTCTCATACCGGGTATTTTACAAGCAGTGTTGGTACAGTACATGAGAAGAGGAGGAATGGGTGGAAGCAGAGGAGTGACGAGGAGGGGTTAGACTCAGGAATATGACACGCTATAACAGAGCACAGCACAATAAACCACCGATACATAACACACTGATGGACAAAATGAATTATACACGAAGGGTGAATGTTAATGAGCCTCACTAACAAATGCAGATATTACTAAAGCAATACAAAACATACTTTTTAACACCCACTCACAACCGACCAGCCACACACCCACACAAATGCCCTCCCCCCCCACTCTCTCTCTCTCTTTCTCTCTCTCAAAACATTACAGGTTTTATTGATACAGGAGATAACACACCACACAGAATGGAAAAGCAGGGATGAATAGACCCACTGATGTATGGTATGGTATAACAACAGAAATAAGATTAAAAAAAGAAAAAACACACAGGAAGCACAAAATCGAGACGACGCCAAATGGCACTAACAAATAGTAACGGAATCAGAAACAGACTCAGCGAAGACAACAGAATATAGATGCTGACGAAAAAAATACACAAGGTTGTCGAGATTGGAAGGGAAAGTACGGCGAATGGAGATGGTTGAGGGATGTATGACATGGTAAAAGTGAGGGTGTATGCTGAGTGATGTATGACATGTTATAGGTGAGGATGTATGCTGAGGGATGTATGACATGGTACAGGCTAAGGTGTATGCTGAGTGATGTATGACATGTTATAGGTGAGGATGTATGCTGAGGGATGTATGACATGGTACAGGCTAAGGTGTATGCTGAGTGATGTATGACATGTTATAGGTGAGGATGTATGCTGAGGGATGTATGACATGGTACAGGCTAAGGTGTATGCTGAGTGATGTATGACATGTTATAGGTGAGGATGTATGCTGAGGGATGTATGACATGGTACAGGCTAAGGTGTATGCTGAGTGATGTATGACATGTTATAGGTGAGGATGTATGCTGAGGGATGTATGACATGGTACAGGCTAAGGTGTATGCTGAGGGATGTATGACATGTTATAGGTGAGGATGTATGCTGAGGGATGTATGACATGGTACAGGCTAAGGTGTATGCTGAGGGATGTATGACATGTTATAGGTGAGGATATATGCTGAGGGATGTATGACATGGTACAGGCTAAGGTGTATGCTGAGTGATGTATGACATGTTATAGGTGAGGTTGTATGCTGAAGGATGTATGACATGGTACAGGCGAAGGTGTATGCTGAGGGATGTATGACATGTTATAGGTGAGGGTGTATGCTGAGGGATGTATGACATGATATAGGTGAGGGTGTATGCTGAGGGATGTGTGACATGATGTAGGTGAGGGTGTATGACATGACAGGTGTGAGGTGTGTGACATGATATAGTTGAGAGACATGACAGGTGAGAGGTGTGTGACATGATATAGGTGAGAGACATGACAGGTGAGAGGTGTGTGACATGATATAGGTGAGAGACATGACAGGTGAGAGGTGTATGACATGATATAGGTAAGAGACATGACAGGTGAGAGGTGTATGACATGATATAGGTGAGAGACTTGACAGGTGAGAGGTGTGTGACATGATATAGGTGAGAGACATGACAGGTGAGAGGTGTATGACATGATATAGGTGAGGGTGTATGACATGACAGGTGAGAGGTGTGTGACATGGTATAGGTGAGAGATGTATAACAAATTGCCAATACTGGTAAGTATGCACGATGGCCTCCAGTGCCGCACATGTTGCTGTTAACGAGTGGCTTTTCCAATACCCACCGTCACCCAGGGCTTTTAATGTCCCTAATACCAAAGAATTGAAACGTGTCATGACTTTGACATTTGCGTTTTGATGATGCCTGTTAGGGATCGGAAAACGGTGTGTGTGTGTGTGTGTGTGTGTGTGTGTGTTTGAAAATCACAGTGCAGTGAAAATTCAAAGCAGTGAATAGAAACTATACTTGCCTGTGTGTGTGTGTGTGTGTGTGTGTGTGTGTGTGTGTGTGTGTGTGAAAATCGCAATGCAGTGAAATTTAAGAGCAGTGAATAGAAACTATAGATTCTGTGTGTGTGTGTGTGTGTGTGTGTGATTGAAAATCACAGTGCAGTGAAAATTCAAAGGAGTGAATAGAAACTATACTTGCCTGTGTGTGTGTGTGTGTGTGTGTGTGTGTGTGTGTGTGTATGTGTGTGTGTGTGTGTGTGTGTGTGTGTGTGTGTGTATATGTGTGTGTGTGTGTGTGTGTGTGTGTGTGTGTGTGTGTGTGTGTGTGTGTGTGTGTGTGTGTGAAAATCGCAATGCAGTGAAATTTAAGAGCAGTGAATAGAAACTATAGATTCTGTGTGTGTGTGTGTGTGTGTGTGCGCGCGCGTGCGTGCGTGCGCTTGCGTCTCTCTCTCTCTCTCTCTCTCTCTCTCTCTCTCTCTCTCTGCGCGCGCGCATGTATTTGCATAAGTATAGTTGTATGATTATGGTGTGTGCGTCGCTGTGTACGTAAGGAATGCATGTGTGCGTCCTTAAAGGTGTATTATTTGGAGAAAGAAGAGGGGAGAGGAAGGGAGGGGGAGGGGGCTACGGTATGGCAGGAGAGGATGAGAGTACAGTGTGCAACAACGGTGAATGGGACAGCAAGGCGGCATTTAAAGATGCTTTGGTCATCCATTGCTGCCACTCCCCCTCTTTAAAACCCACTCTCTCCACCCTACCCTTACACCCAACCCTCCCCACCCCACCCTCACTCCCCACCCTCTCCACCCCACCCTCACACCCCACCCTCTCCACCCCACCCTCACACCCAACCCTCTCCACCCCACCCTCACACCCAACCCTCTCCACCCCACCCTCACACCCAACCCTCTCCACCCCACCCTCACAGCCACTCTTCTCCACCTCACCCTCTCCACCAACCCCCTCCACCCAACCCAACACCCTACTCTTTCCACCCAGCCCTCCGCCTCACCCTCCCACCCCACCCTCACACCCCACCCTCACACCCAACCCTTTCCACTCCACCCTCACACTCAACCCTTTCCACTCCACCCTCACACCCAACCCTCTCACGCAACCCTATTCACCCGATCCCCACGCCCAACCCTCTCCACCCAACCCTCACTCGCAACCCTCTCCATCCCACCAGCAAACCCATCCCTCCTCATTTCACCCTCACCCCTCCACACTCCACCCGAAAACCCACCCCTCTACACTCAACCCGCAAACCCACCCCTCTACACTTCACCCGCAAACCCACCCCTCTGCACCCCACCCTCGCACCCACCCCTCTACACTCCACCCGCAAACCCACCCCTTTGCACCCCACCCTCACACCCACCCCTCTACACTCCACCCTCACACCCACCCCTCTACGCTCCACCCTCACACTCACCCCTCTGCACCCCACCCACAAACCCACCCTTCTTACCCCGCCATGACAACCAACCCTGTCCACTTCACCCTCACAGTCAGTCCTATCCACCACGCCTTCACACCCAACACTCCACGCCACCCTCACATTCTACCCTCTCCTTTCCACTTTACCTCCCCCATTTCTGCCATACCTCCTCCGGCTTCACCACAGCTTTACACCTCACCTCCACCCCTCCACCACACCTCGCCAAACCTCTGTACATTACTTCCTTTTCTCATCCCCACCTCTGCGTCTAATATCACCTCTCCATCTCACTTCACCCCACCTCAACCTTCTCACCTTATACACAGCCCTCTCCACCATACTTCACCATACCTCTCTTCCACGCTTTACCATGTCGCCCCACCTCAGCTCTCCACCACTTCTCACCGTACCTCTCCACCATGCTTCACTGTACTGCATCTCCACCACGCTTCACCATACATTTCCACCATGCATCACTCTACATCTCCATCACGCTTCATACCTTTCCATCTCACCTCTTCACACTTCTCACGTTTCTAAACCACGATTCACCTTACCTCTTCACCTTGCTCATTCTTGCCTTTCAACCCCGCTTCAAAATACCTCTCCACATTTCACCATACCTCTCCACGTTTTACCATACTTCTCCACCATGTTTCATCAAACCTCTCCACCAATCTTCACCATGCCTCCCCACCTCACGTCTCCACTTCACAGTCAACCCTCCACCTCACACTCGACCCTCCATCTTAACTCTTCACCTTTCATCTCCCACTTATTATATTTTTACCCATTTGTCTGGGTGCTTAGTGGAATATGTAATTAGGCCTAATTTTTATTAGGAGGGGGAAAGATTATGGGGTAGACTATATAGTTCTACGATTTTTCTTATTCTTTATTTTTGTCAATTCTAGCTTCACGCCATCAATAATCTATCCTTTATTAGGTTTACGTCTGTCGACTTGTTTTTTACTCCTGTAAACATATGGTCACCACATAGGAACGCCATAGATATGCTGTACATGTCTCTAGGTCACCACCTTCCTTTTTCTTTCACAGTCACCCTCTCATTCCCCATCCCTTGTTGCCTAGCACCACTTCCTTCTTTAAATTAATCACTGTAACCTTCATTACCCACCTCCTCCGTTTCTTTTTCATCTTTTTCATATTTCTCCTAATTTACTTCTCCCTTCCTTCGTCACTTTTTCCAATGCATTACATTATTTTTTTTCACATCCATTTCTTCCTCCTTCCCTTCCCCTTCTCTCCTTTCGCCCTTCCCCCCCTTTTTTTTTCCTAATCTTTCCTTTCTTTTCCCTCCGTCCCCTTCCCTCCTTTTCCATTTTCCGTCTCTTTCTTTCATTTCTTCTCTCCATCCTTCCCTCTTTTTTTCCTTTTTTCCCCTTCTTTCCTTTTGCTCTTCCTCCCATCCCTCCCATTCCTTTATTCATCCTGTCATTTTTTTCATTCAACCTCTACTCTGTTTGTCTTACGCTCTCCATCCCTCCCTCTTTATTCCTGTATTTTACCTCCCTCCTCTTCTCTTCTTTTCGCTTTTCCTTCCTCTCTCTTTTTCTTTAATTTATGCTTCCTTATTTCCTAGTGTTCTTTCTGTTTCTTCCTCTCTTCTCTCCCTTCGATTCCTCTCATCTGTTCTGTCCCCTGCATTCCTTTCTTTTTCCTCTTTTCTCATTTTTTCCTTTCTTCTCTCCCTCTCCCACTCCTTCTTTCATTCATTCTCTCTTAACCCTCTTTTCTTGCGCGTCTTAGGCTGCCTCTGCGTCCCTATTCCTTTATTCTCCTTTCATTCCTTTCTCCCTGCCTCATCTTTTCTATTTCCTTTTCTTCCCCTACTTTCCATCCTCCTCTTCGCTTCCCCCATCAATAAATCTAGGCCTCCCTTTCATTGTCGCTCCCCTCACTTCATTTTCACATGTCCCCTCTGTTCTCTTTCCTCCCCTCCTCTCCCCTCCCGCCCCACCTCATGCATCTTCCTGATTTCCCTCACGGTCCTTTTAACTTCATATTTATCATTCTCCTTTGCGTACTTCCACGTGCCCTGCCCTATCCTGTTTTGCCCTGCCATTCTTCCTGTTTTGCCCACTTTCTTCATTTTCCTGCCATGCCCTACCCTGCGCTACTTGACCTTCTCTCTTTTTGTCTATCCCTGTCCAGCCCTGCCTGCCCTGCCTTACCATGACTTAGTCCTACCTAAACCTGCCTTACCCAGCCCTACCATGCCATACCCTGCCATCTTGTCATCCCTCCCTCCCTTTTTCCTCTGTGTATAAATCTTTTTCCGCTTCTCTTCTGCTCCATTTCCTTCACATGCGTCTCACACCCTTCCCCGTCCCTCTTCTTTTCCTCTTTCCACCCTGCCTCCATTAATGAAGATAGCCATTTCCCTCACTCCTCCCCTTCTCCCTCACTTGTAATATTTTTTTCTCTATCTGCTTCCCTTGCTTTTCTTTTCATCATCTTATCCTTCTCTCCCGACCTTTTACTATCCCATCACTTTTCTCCTCCTTTTCCCTCCCTTTCCTTTCTCCTCCTCTCAGCCATCCCTTTCTCCCCCTCTCAGTCGCTTGCACCCTTCCATCCATGTCCCTTTACTCCCCTCCTGTCCCTTCCCCATTCTTTCTCTCCCCTCTCCATCTTTCCTCTCTCCTCTGTTTCCTTCCCCAGTCGCTCGTTTCCCTCTCCCCTCTCTCCCTCACCACCTGAAGAGGGAAGGTCACGCTAAGTTACCCAAAACGTGACCAGCCTTACCATTATGCAAATAGCCACCAGAGGGAAAGAAATCCCTGGTGTGAGTTGAAGGTAATGGTACAGCGTAGCGGTGCGATGTGTTGTGTACCTCCTGTACTGCCAGCAGGGAGGTAGATACGGGTGAGGGAGGTGAAGAGAGGGTACCCTGAGTGGTGTGATGTGTTGTGTACCTCCTGTACTGCCAGCAGGGGGGTGGATAGGGGTGAGGGAGGGAGGGAGGTGAAGAGAGGGTACCCTGAGTGTTGTGATGTGTTGTGTACCTCCTGTACTGCCAGCAGGGGGGTGGATAGGGATGAGGGAGGTAGGGGGGTGAAGAGAGGGTACCCTGAGTGGAATGGTTAAGAGAAAAAGAGGAAAGTTGTTCAGGAAGACATATAGGAGGAGGGGAGGAGAGAGTGGTAAAGGTGTGACTGTAAGTCAAGGAATGGGAGGAGGGGAATAGGGAAATGACTAGATATGGAGGAGGACGTAGAGGACGAGTGATTTATAAATACATTATACATGCACACATACATATGTAATACATATTGTACAGTATATGATGTATCAATATTTATATTTTATAATAATTGTGTGTGTGTGTGTGTGTGTGTGTGTGTGTGTGTGTGTGTGTGAACTCGTACACTATACTGTATTAAAATAATTATTGCCGATGTGTATGAACTGCACAGAACACGGGGTAAATGTTGCTTTGGAAACACGAATGGATGAACACGTAACAGAGTCTGGATACCAGGGATCTTCAGGCTTCACTGCAAATACATACTTTATTGTGGCTGCTTCTGAATTACATTAGTGTGGTTGCCGTCAGTCGATTATATTTACCTGGTGGAGAACAAGGTGGAGAGGTAGGGTGCTGGGGTGAAGTGTATGAGATGGAGATGGTTGGAAGAAGAAATGGGGAGGAAGACCGAGATCGAGGTAGAGAGATAAGGTGCAAGATTGAATTATATGAGAGTGGACTGGTTGGAAGATTACGGAGAGGAAGATTGTGAGAAGAGGTGGAGAGACGAAGTGTTAGAGTATTTAAGAGAAGTTGGTGTGTCAGAGAAATGCCTGGAGGTTAGTTTGTTGAGGCCACCACACACATGATGAGGGCGGCCAGGCAAGAGAGAGATAGAGAGAGAGAGTTGGGCTAACAGGGGAGAGATATAGAGGAATAGGGAAGAACAGGAAGGCGGAGAGAGGAAAACAGCAATGAGAATAAGACTGGTAGAGGGAACGAGAAAGAGAGGAAAGTAAGAAGTGGTACAGAGGTGGAGAGGGAGAGAAGATATGGAAAGAAGGAGTGGAGGCGGGAAAGAGAAAGAAATCAAGTGAATCAAGTAAGCTTCAGTAGAAGAGTTATAGTGATAATAAATTGGGGTACAAAGAAGCAGTAAGATGAACAGATAGACTTGGCCGTAGAGGAATATATAAAAGAGTGAATCAAGGTAATAGGCAACTGGAGAAGACAGTAAGAGTGGGAGTAGGTGGGTAGCCAGGCCTTATGTGTGAACCCACCAAAACGGTGCTATGGCATCGGCTGTTACCTGGAATTTTTCAATTAATACTTCCCACATCCATGTGCAAAGAATTATTATTCTTGTCAATATGATTATTATTCATACATATTTTGAAACTGCGATATTTCATAGGCTATTTGTCGTGGAGGCTTCAAACTCGGTCAGCTTGGTCGGACAGCTATCCGCTTCTTTTGGCCAAATATAATTTCACCACCGTTAGACAAGACGGGAAGACGGCGGTGGCGATGGACTCATCACCTTGGTACACAAATTCATCAACTTTTCAGATACTAGTGCACACACCAAGTCACTTACCCACCCCCCCACATGACACCACAACAAAAATACAGTCAATAAAAATATGCACTGGTAACAAATCACACATAACAATCGCCAATACATACATTTCCTCCTAATCGTCCCCTACAGTACCACACAATTTCTCCACAAATACACCACATCTTTAAGCAACGTTGGGTCTGGTTAATACTTGGATGGGTGACCGCCTGGGAACACCAGATGCTGTTGGCATCCCTACGTGTCAAGTGGGGTTGGTGGAGGATTAGTGCCCCTCCCTGTAAAACAATTAACTCTAAGCCCTTGGCCACCCCATTTGGGATACATGGCGTCTGGCAATGAATGAAAAAAATGAATGATGACAGTCCCTTAACCGGATCTTTGGTTATTATCTGGAACAGAAAAGTGATTCAGCCCCGTTATCTCAAGAATCGCTTAAGCTAGGAAACTGAAATTGTACTACATTATAGCCTTAGGGCGGCCGCAGTGCAGAAAGGAGTATGGTTCCAGTCGGCTGATTTTTCTTTGAGATCGCCTGGGATAAAAAAAATTGGGACGTTTCCAGATATTCAAAATGTCATATAATTTACCATGAAAGATTACAGCTAGAGCTACCAGACTTGGTGGTGACCTAAGGTGACATGCACAAGATCAGTGGCCTTGACCTCAAGGTCCCTTTATATATTGGCTTCTATAGTCTATTTGATTGACCTGTGCGGCTGAGATGTATGCGGCAAGTAGGGTGTGTTTGATATGCGGCTGATGATGGGCCGCCGATGATGTCATTGAAGTAAATGGCTCAATCGGTAGAGAGGTGGCTTGCAGTCCTAACGGACCCAGGTTCCAATCCCGGCTGGGGCAGGGAACAGTTTAAGGATTTGAATTTCATTAAATCAGGTTTTACTGATCTGTCAGAAGACCCGTCGACATGTCGTAAAAATACCCCCGCTAATACCAATACACCAGTTCTGTATGAGACAGCCCTAGCATGTACTCAATATGGACGGTGGGTGTTAGCGCCGAAGTGGTGACATGTAGAGGTGTATGGTATGTAGGAGGACTGCTGGGCTTTGATAGCAGGCTGTTAAGCCTAAGCCCAGAGTCGGTCACATAAAAAAAAAAATGCAGGCATGTACTGCTGTGCAACATGCGAACGTAGGTGTACACCGTGGGTGTATATTATAGCGCAACATGCGGACGTGGGTGTACAGTACCTCAAAAAAGTATCCGAACACATTTGTGAGGAAACAAACTGAAAACCGAACGAAAGATCTGAAAGACGACTGTGGCCTTGCCGCAAGTGCTGGCAAGGTGCTGGTAGCCCTGAGGACTCCAGTTGCCATTGATATATTTATACTATTATCATTGACATTTTCGATAGCTGACAGGCTAATTATTCTCATACATGTGTATTATTATTATTTAACCCTCTTCAATACCGATACGCATTTTGTGGTGATCTATTTTTCCTACCTCATGACGATTTTATTGAGAGAGAGAGAGAGAGAGAGAGAGAGAGAGAGAGAGAGAGAGAGAGAGAGAGAGAGAATACACGACGTCTCGGTATAGAACGGGTTAAGGGTGAATGAATGACCACACAAGTAGTCTTCTCCTTGACTATTCATTGATTCAGTATAGGTCACTATTTGCCTATCACCTCCTTATATCATAGGTAATTGACCGAACGACAGTAACTGTTATGCCCATAGTAGATTGGTTGCATGATAAACAGCACATCATTGTAATACAACCTGAGAGACTCCATGATAACCCATGACATGTTTTGTAGGCGTTTTACTAACGAAAACACACATATTTTTGTGTGATAGGCTGCAGGTGAATACGGGTCACACACATAGGAAGGCATACACTAAATGCATGACATTATTTTATTAGTATTTGGTATAGCCACCTCCAGCCTCTATTACACTGTTCAGCCTCCTTGGCATGGATGTCACGACCTCCTGAGTCAGCTGCTGTCCCTCTACACCTCGAAGGTATTCCCAGGCTTCAGAAGCACTGGCGATGAGCGTGGCACGGCTACGGTGATGAATGTCAGGCATGTTTGCAGTCATGGCCGCCCAGATGTGCTCGATAGGATTGAGGTCCGGGGATCGAGGAGGATGCGGTGGAACTGTAATTTCAGGGTGTTGTTGGAACCACCCCTTAACAGCCCGACAGGTGTGAATGGGGCTGTTATCATGAAGGAGATAGAATTCTCCACCCTCATCAAATAACATTGCCCTCACAGAAGGAAGTAGGGTCTCCTCCAGTATCTCCACATATCTCGCACCTGTGAATCGACCCACACCCACATCAACGAGCTCTCCAACACCGCCCACATACATCCACCCAAATACCCCGGCGGTGATGCGTCCGCTTCTCCCATCGGCCACAACGTAATCTGCCTCGTATCTGAAAGCAAAATGGGTCGAATGTCGTACAGTATGTGACTAAAATGTTACTTCGCCTTCAACGACGTGGGCATTGACTAGACAATAAATCGTGGGACATATATGCTTGCACTGGATGAGACATAATGATCAATAATACCTTGTATTCCTGGGTCTCCAAACAAAATGAGGTCGAAGAGGTTCGGATGAAAACGTTTTTTCATCACAGAACAGGACCCGGTCCCAGAAGTCAGGTGACATGTCGGCATAATTTAGTGCAAATTCCATTCGCTGTTCCATGTGCACATCTGTCAATCGGGGCTTGGCTGCTGGTTTACGGCCGTGTAAGCCAGTGCTGTGGAGTCGGTTGCGAATTGTTTCATCACTGCAACGTAGACTAAACTCAGCCCGAATACTGGGAGCTGTGCGAAATGGATCCGCACGTATGGCAGCAAGTATGGCCTAGATTGGATGGAGAAGATACGATAACTAATGGTAATATATTGCATTATAATAGGTTTTCGTATCGCCCAGGTTGTATCTTACATAAAATATGTCCTTCATTAAGTAGTATATAAACCATGTCTATAGTTCTTAGCATCAGCATGTGTATTATAATCGCAAACCTCATCCTGCTGTGCAGATGTGCAGCGTGGACGACCACCCCGAGGTCGGTTGTCTGTCTCGCCAGTTTCCTCATATCGCCGTGTCCAGAAAGCAACGATTTGTTTCGAAACACGAACCTGTCTGGCAACGTCAGCATTGTTGTAGCCCTCCATGTGAAGGAAGATTATACGTTGTCGTGTTTCATGTGAAGTCTCCATGGTGAATGGCGATTCCAGGTAGGAGGATTACTACTTCGACTCGGACACACTTCAGTGGAGATAATTGAACAGTAACTAGTGCCGTAATGGGACTGCTACACTGGCAGGCTACAGAATGACACTGGTTCGTTCATTGCAATCACTGTCAGTTCATATATCCGTGTATGGCAACCAGACTTCGTTTGTTTAAAGGATGATTTATAGAATAGGTTATGCTAAGTATGGCTGCCTAATACTGTTACTGATAATGTTTCATATGTTATTATGTAACATTCTTGCCGTATTTTGGTAACCTTACACACACTGTGCAAGTGATATTACAAACCATTATTAGCAACCTTGGATGTCGACTACATGCGTACCAACCTTGCCGAAACCGCCTGCATGATCCACAACTTACGTTTTCGGAACTATCTACCCTCGAGTGAGGATACTTTTTTGAGGTACTGTACAACGTGCGTGGATGTAGTGCAACATGCGGACGTGGATGTACACCGTGGGTGGATAATTTATTTCAAACGTCACTCATCGTTTTATGAAACTGTATAATCAACTATAATTTTCTATGATAACAGTAAACTTTTAAAGCTAATTTTGACCTCTACAAATATTGCATATTAAATCTGGCAGCTTGTATTGAAGTCATTTAAAAATATAAATATATATGTGTTAAAATAAGAAGAGGTGTAGATTTAAATCATCGGCGGCCAATCAGCAGCCGCGTATCAAACACACCCTACTCGGCCCATGCATCTCAGCTGCACAAGTCAATCAAATAGACTATAGTAGGTAATGGTTGTGGGAAGCTTTTCTTTGTCGAATTGTCCTTGAAAAAATTATCATTCTGTGGAGTTCTTATTGATGTAGTAATATTTCCTTTTTCTTGGGGAGGGGGGGGGGGGAGATCTAAAAGGCTGGCACTCCAAGACTTTTCGAGACAGAGACTTGAAATTTTCAGGAGTGATGTGTCTTGGTTACTACTTCTTTTGGCACTTTTTTTCTTTCCTAGCACTAGCGCCGCACAAGCGTCTTCTGCGTTATTTTTTTCAATTTTTGCTCTCCTGTACAGCAAAAACTACTTGATCTATTGCTTTGCAAATGTTGCAGCATGTAGTCGTCAGCATATACTATAGTGCACCTGGGTATTGATAGTGAGGTCCAAATACCATTTTAGATATTGAGGAAAATCAATATGGCCGTCTAATGCTAGAAAATCGAAGAGTATTTGGTCGATTTTAGCCAAACTCGTCGGAAGTGTAGTGAACATGATTTGCTTAGTATGAATGACCTTGATATCAAGGTCACAGGTCAAAATCCGGAAAAAAATTTGAGTCATATCAAAACTCCCTTAATATTAGGTCTACAATGATACCAAAAGTAATTTCTACTGGTATGTGGAGTTCTTTGAATAATGCGTCAGCAATTTCGGTATTCTAATTATTATTAATTACATTTATTAAATTTTTTATTATTATTATTATTATTAATATTATTATTATTATTATTACTATTATTATTATTATTATTATTATTATTACAATTATTATTATTAGTAGTAGTATGTGGTAAGTGGGGCGCTCACCATCCACTCACTTGATGTAGTGCTGCTCTGGGATGACTGACCTTTGCTCTCTTCCTAACTTCTTTCCTTCTGTCCTCTTCTTTCTTTCCTTCATTTTTTCCTCTTCCTTCTGCCCGTGGGTGACTCTAGACTGAGTGACAAGAGAAATTGTTCCTGTACACCAGGAAACCATTTATTACGCTGGGTGGTAACCATATAACCAGATTATGGCGCCTGGTGGTTTAGTGGGTAATTAAGGTGCTCCAATCGAATTGAGCCTGTGTAAGTTTATATCCAAGGGGTAGTTGGGGTTTATTGCTCACGAAATGCCACTCAGGGATGAATGAGGCTGGTCACTCTCATCCTAAATGTCAGGACCAACTTGCCTAGCCCCGGGCTCCTGCGCTTCTCCTGGGACAACGTAGGATTGGATGACGACGACGGCGACGACCATTATTATTATTATTATTATTATTGTTGTTGTGTTGTTGTTGTTGTTGTCTTTGTTATAGACGTTTACGCTGTCGACATATTCATATCTGTTCGGTGGTGGTAGTGTCATAATCACATAGAGCCAGGGTTTTCAGGGAATGGTGTATGTCTGATTGGGCCTTTTCACTGGACACTTGTGTTCATAGTCTTTCTGCTGTTGTGTTTTGTGCTCACAGTCTTTCTACTGTTGTGTTTTCTAATTCCTGGATCTGAATCCCTTCCAATCTGTTTTTTTTTTTTTTTTTTTTTTTTTTTTTTTTTTTGTGGTGGTGGCAAGTAGGTTGATGATGATGATGATGATGATTGACCGTGGGTGTTAGTTTTCCCAGTCCCGCTTTTTTTCTTTCTTGTTACCCACATCATTCACTTCATTTTTGTTCAAGGTAAGATGATAATGATGAAATAGGCCTATGTTTTCGTAAGGCACGGCATATTTATTAACGGTACCAAATAACTGGGTGTTATTTTACTGTCTTTATGCTGGATTCCATTCCCAGCTGTCTCATTACTGTAAGGAACGCAGATTAAAGTCTGTATTAATACCCTTCCTGCCTAATAAATTTCGTGTGTGTGCGTCTCTCCCCATCTTTATCTTCTCTCCCTCCCCTCATCACCGGCAGTATTCCCTTGTTCTCCTCTACCTTCATCCTCTCTTCCTTCTCTTCTCCCAATCCCTAATTCTTTCCTTTCCCTTCTTACCAATTTACTCTCTTGTCCCCATTCCTCACCTTCTTCCCCTTCTTCCATTCACTTACCCTCTCCTCCCCTTCTTTTCTTCCCTCATCTTCTCCTCCCTTTCCCCCACCTTTCCTCCCCCCTTCTCCTCCCTATCATTTACCCTCTCCTTCTTTTCTCCCCATCCCTTGTCCTCGTCTCCCTTTCTCACCTCTTCCCCTTCCCTCACTCTTTGCTTCCCTCGTCTTTCCGTCCTTCACCCCTCATTACCACGTTGCACTACTCTCATCTGGTTGTCAGTATTTCCTGTTTATTACCCTCCCCCTTTCATCCTGTTAAAGCAGAGAGAGAGAGAAAGAGAGACTAACGGATGGACGCACAGAGACACCAAGCTACACTGCACACTACACTTCACACGTATTTAACATCTTAACCTACATTTCTTTTGCTGTGTATTCCAAGCTACCCTGTCAGGTTCGATATCACTTTTCTGCATTAAGATAAATCGAATATATTATCAAGAATCAATAAAAACTTTAGTCGTAGCACTGAAGGGGTCATGGAGGTTAATCAACCCTTCCAGAAGAGCAAAAAGCTTTGCTGTGCAAAAAATAATTGCACGGAGGTAGCAGAAATACATATTAAACAAACGTAATCGCACGGAGAAGATTAGCCCTTCCAGCTCATGGACATAATATTGGCTCATTCTGTGTTGCTGCCAGACAGTTTTATTCAGCCCAGGAGAGCACCCTGGTAGCAAAGGATTCGTGAAGACAGTTTCAACATTTCATCCCTTCCAATTTTCTCGTGAGTTAACTGAAACGCTCTGGGGGTTGCAATGATTACTTGAAAAAAATGGGGGGAAAAAATCCTTGTACCGTCAAGTGGGTCAGCACCAGACATGTGGGGCAACAGTGAACAGTTGCACGGGCATAAATATAAAGTAATGGTAATGTGGCCCAAAAGACCTTATGTGGAACTGTAGAACTGTGTGAATGTGAGTGAATGCAGTCGCCACCCCATTCTGACGAGTCTGACAACGTAACAACGCACACAGGAACAGTTCTGCCGTGTGCGTGTTGTTACGTTGACACACACAATCTTGCTGTCTAGAAAGAGATGGGAATTATATTCATCCAGATATCACACAGACCACTGTCAACTTTTATTGGTGACAGTACGTCAGCAGTTACTTTACTGAACATATTAGGCAAAATTTAGAGTGTATGCAGCATTCCATATTGAAAACATTATTAAAGTTTGAGAGAAAGAGAGAGAGAGAGAGAGGGAGAGAGAGAGAGAGAGCTGCCCGTGCTTGCCCTCCATATCAAGTTGCCTCATTAGGTCTAAAATATTAAACCATTCTGCCGATGTCAGTCTGGTTGTACACTTGCCTGCCCCTCCCCTGGCAGTCAGGTGTAGTAGTTGTTTTACGCAGCTCCGAAACTCCATCAGCCACGAAATGTGTCCAGTCCACCGTCAAGGCTCAGGAGGGAGGGATTTCAGCAGCTAAGAATTTTGATAGTGCCTGTGTCACGTATTTTCTAGTACACACCACATATTTTCCCATACATACAGGATGACCCGTGGAAGTATGCCTGAGATAACGAGGTGTTTGTTGTTTTAAATAGTAAATGATAAACATTTAAGAGTGAACAGTTACTGATGACCCACTAAACGATTAATGGAGGAAACAATTTTCGCTGTAAGGTCATCGGTGATTTGGTTAGTTTCTGACTCATTTTGAGTGATAAATGTAATATCAACAAGATATAAATTTTTGACGGCCAGATGCCCACAGTTACTGACACTTAATGAGGGAAATGATCTCCCTCATCATTCGCCCACCAGGTCATTAGTAACTGCAGCCCCATAACAACTGGCAAATTAATTCATGTTGATAGAGTATAGGGAATAACTTGTGATAGCACACAAACTCTTGGTTGATTCTTGACACAGCTGCCACTTCGTCTTTCCTTTTCATTCAGTAAAGATTGCCGTTTCCTTCTTTACATTTCTCTCTCCCTTCAACCATCTGGTCACGCAACGTTTTTTACTGCTGTTTTGTGTACAGCGGAATCCTTTTAAGCCTTACGAAATATTTCCCTGGACAATATCATTTTTATTTCCATCCCCTGCGTCTTGATTTTATCCTTGTTGCCGTGACTTTCATGCATTGCAACCATTTATTTTTTTTCCCTGTCAGTTGCCCTTCATTTTAGGGTATTTATTTATTTTTTTTAGTAATGACAACTTTGGAAGCTTTTTCATAATACAAAGATAGTTAAAGGCTGTATATAACTCCTGAAGCAGTATAAAATCATCAGCAGACAGAAAGAATTTAGTGTAAATGACGTCCTCGGGCAGGAGAGATTAACATGTGCTCTCTGCAGACCTTTGTCATGGTGGACTGGCTATATCATCATGTACAGTAATTTTTTCACGTATTTTTCCTCGTAATCGTCCACAAGCTGGCTGACTATTTGATAACAAACCTTTACTGTCAGTCCTGGATATTTTTTTTCTGTTTGTCATAAATACGCTGTCAACAGTCACTCTGTTGCAACTTTTTTTTACCATGTTAATAAATTTGTTTCGGTACATTCATCTTGATAGTTTTATCTGGTTCCATATATCTTTACCCCACTTGCAGTTTTGAATCAGTTTTCTTTAGTTTTTACTTGTTGTTTCTCCCATTCGTTGTTTACATCCTTTGATCATTCATATTTAATATTCGTCATTGTCAGCTTCATTATTCAGTGTGTTACCAGTATTTTTTATCGCTGCCAGTATTAATACGGTACATTACCGTTAACTGCTGTCATGTATATTTTCTCTTTTGTCGTGTTACACACACCCATATTACTTACTCTTTATGTGGCCTGTTTCTTTGTGTGTACTTTGTTATTCATTATTTTTCCCCATCAGTTGATCTCTACCTACCGGTACGCTTTTCTCTAGTTCTTATTGCGTTCGTTCATGTACTTTTGCTTTTTTCCAATCTATATTTGTTTCCATAAATAGTTCATATCTTCTTTCTTTTATTTCCACCTTGCTCCTGGTCCCTTTTACTGTCAATAATATTTTTTAACTGACAGTGGGCATGGCATGTGTGACTGGCATGACGCCATCTGTTGGCATGTGACTGAGCCACTTATCCTTGGAGACGAGAACCCAGTCCACAATTTAAGGTAGACATAAAGAATAAAAAAACAGTAATTGTGTAGACCAGCTGCCCTCCTCCGTCATCGTTATCCAGGCCCCAAGGAATCATCATCATCACAGAATAGCTCCTGTAAGATCTGACTCTCCTAAGTCTTAATTTTTATGCCACTCATTTTGACGTTTCTGTGTTCTTAGCAGTTAGCAGTTTATTTCTGAAACATTGCTTATGTTCAGCCTGTAAAGTTGATTCAATTTACATAAATTTATTATCTAGATTACCTGTACCTGCTTGCAGTATGAACAACACAATTTTTTTTCTAAATACGATGATAATGGAGGCAGTGATATCGAAATACAGTTTTAAACCCTCTCAAAATACCTGTATAGAGAAAGATAAAAAAAGTCCCAAAACACACACACACACACACACACACACACACACACACACACACAAGGTACATTTCTCCAAATGCAAAGAAAGAGAATCAGAATCTTGTTATACCCTAACATGGCATCATAACTCGCTGTAAATGTAAAAGAAAGGATTGACTGTGTAAACTTACTATAGAGTTAACCTGCCGTGTGTAAGCTTATTATAGAGTTAACCTGCCGTGTGTAAGCTTATTATAGAATTAACCAGCTGTGTGTAAGCTTATTATTGAGTTAACCAGCTGTGAGGATGATTACTTGTAAAAATAGCCCGGTCAGCATTACAGGGGTCCAGAGAAAAATAAATGTTAGGATGTGGAAATCTGCAAGTCGTAGATTGTTGCAGCACGTTTGTAAATCTTTCTTGTGACTTGAGATGTGTGAAATAGAGATAATGTGGTAGGTCTCCATATTATAATTATGTACTTACAAACGATATGTAACAATTATGTAACGACAAACGATTGCATTATGTTACACTAACTACAATTATGTAACTACAAACGATATGTAACAATTATGTAACGACAAACGATTGCATTATGTTACATTAACTACAATTATATAACTACAAACGATATGTAACAATTATGTAACGACAAACGATTGCATTATGTTACACTAACTACAATTATGTAACTACAAACGATATGTAACAATTATGTAACGACAAACGATTGCATTATGTTACATTAACTACAATTATATAACTACAAACGATATGTAACAATTATGTAACGACAAACGATTGCATTATGTTACACTAACTACAATTATGTACCTACAAACGATATTAACAATTATGTAACGACAAAACAGTTGCATTAACAAGATGTAACTTTTATGTAACTTTAACTACAATTATAAGGCCAAGACACTTATGTCAGAGTTGCATTAACAAAATGTAACTACAATTATAAGGCCAACATAATTATGCATTAACACAATATAAGTCATACAATTATAGCACAATTCTGTATTACCAGTATCATCATACAAGTTAGGTGAAATATTAGACATTACTAAAGTGATAACTCAAATATGTAATGTATAACTTAGCAGTATTACCATTGCACAATTATATTGCATTTATTCAAATATGTATACAACTTGTTTAAATGTAATATTACTGAATAATCACTATTTACTATGAATAATATATGTATACAATATTCATACAATTATGTTACTTTACAATATTATGTATTTCACTTAATTAACTTATAAGTTCATTATAATGTGTATGTAGTATGTATTAATATGTTATAACTATTAAATGTCGATGGTACGCCATTTTTGCGCGGCCGAGCAATGTGGTAGGTCTCCATATTATAATTGCAAATCATAATAGATAGATAGATAAATAGATAGATAGAGAGACAGATAGAAGCAGGAAGTCAAATGATGAGAAGGTGTTGTGTCTGCGAGAATCGAGCAGTGCTAAGCATGCTTACACGGAGGAAAGCTGACAACAGCGGCCAGTAAGGAGATGATGCAGTTAGCTGTCAGCAGTCCTCTCGTGAAGCATGCTTAGCACTGCTCGATTTGTCTTAGAAATATTAAACAGGTTTCTCACATGGAAAGAGTATAAGTCCCGGGTAGCTACCTCCCTGTCTCGCTATCTCTCTCTCTCTCTGTTCTAAGGCTAATCTCCGTCTCGACCTCTCTCTAGGGTCGCTTGTCTCCTTCTGTCTAGCCTGTTCGGTGGCTAATCTCCGTCTGAGCTCTCTTTCCTAAAATCTGGTGTAGCAGGGGTGTGTCACGTGTGTTCCTCGTGGATCTTTGTTCACGAGAGGACTGCTGACAGCTAACTGCATCATCTCCTTACTGGCCGCTGTCGTCAGCTTTCCTCCGTGTAAGCATGCTTAGCACTGCTCGATTCTCGCAGACACAACACCTTCTCATCATTTGACTTCCTGCTTCTATCTGTCTCTCTATCTATCTATTTATCTATCTATCTATTATGATTTGCAATTATAATATGGAGACCTACCACATTGCTCGGCCGCGCAAAAATGGCGTACCATCGACATTTAATAGTTATAACATATTAATACATACTACATACACATTATAATGAACTTATAAGTTAATTAAGTGAAATACATAATATTGTAAAGTAACATAATTGTATGAATATTGTATACATATATTATTCATAGTAAATAGTGATTATTCAGTAATATTACATTTAAACAAGTTGTATACATATTTGAATAAATGCAATATAATTGTGCAATGGTAATACTGCTAAGTTATACATTACATATTTGAGTTATCACTTTAGTAATGTCTAATATTTCACCTAACTTGTATGATGATACTGGTAATACAGAATTGTGCTATAATTGTATGACTTATATTGTGTTAATGCATAATTGTGTTGGCCTTATAATTGTAGTTACATTTTGTTAATGCAACTCTGACATAAGTGTCTTGGCCTTATAATTGTAGTTAAAGTTACATAAAAGTTACATCTTGTTAATGCAACTGTTTTGTCGTTACATAATTGTTAATATCGTTTGTAGGTACATAATTGTAGTTAGTGTAACATAATGCAATCGTTTGTCGTTACATAATTGTTACATATCGTTTGTAGTTATATAATTGTAGTTAATGTAACATAATGCAATCGTTTGTCGTTACATAATTGTTACATATCGTTTGTAGTTACATAATTGTAGTTAGTGTAACATAATGCAATCGTTTGTCGTTACATAATTGTTACATATCGTTTGTAGTTATATAATTGTAGTTAATGTAACATAATGCAATCGTTTGTCGTTACATAATTGTTACATATCGTTTGTAGTTACATAATTGTAGTTAGTGTAACATAATGCAATCGTTTGTCGTTACATAATTGTTACATATCGTTTGTAAGTACATAATTATAATATGGAGTAACATAATTGTAATAACTGCAGTCCTAACATATGCTGCGGTCGATGATAGTGATGATGTGTCATGCCACTTGTTTGTGGAGACACAATTTGCTTTTTCGTTTGTAGTTTATGTGGTATTTGTTTTTCTTTGCTTGTGTACACTTTTTTCCATTTTGTTCATGGTTGCATAATTACTGGCAAATTTCCTTGGGATGCTTTTTTAAAGTTTAGTTTATATTGCACAGATACTACTGAAAATGAAATTATATAGTCCCATATTTTGTTATTTTATATAAAAAATATATATATATATATACTATATACAGTATTAACTATACACACTGACTTGTTGTTCACCTGTACCTATCGTGGGTAATATGTGTGTCAGCACTGTGTGGAAATCATTGTCTTCACGATTGTGTTGAAGATGTTCACTCTTGCTAACGTCATTTGTGTTGGCCATTTTTTTTTTCTCTAGTTTACCTTGTAACTTGATTTATATGTTTCCACTAGGTGGCTTTAATTAATAAATGTTAAATACAGTTCTTTTAATTGCTCACTGAGTAACTGTGATTGTATATTTTCTTTATTACTTTGTAGATATTATAATGTATAGTTGTATGTATGAAACACGTATTTTATGTAGGTATAAATGGTAACACTCGTTGACAGTAAATAAATGTTATAATAAATGAATGAATATATACAGTGTAGAATATTTATTGTTGGTGATTATTTAGTATTTGAGTTATTCAGATAATTGAAGTAAGTATGTGTATTTAAACTGTAACTATACAGCACGTTTTTTATGTTTGTGCAGAAGCTTATTGTCTATCACTGTGTATTATATAAATGAAGTAACTATGTAACTCACTAATTTTTACCGTGGAGGAAAATGGTGTGAGTGGTGTTGCACGTGGTGATAGCGTTGTCCTTCGCGGGTTGATTGGCGCGCTGTCGTCTCAGCACATGGTGACGTCGGCTTCCCACACTGGTAGCTGTGGTGAGTGAATGAGTAGCGATGAGTAACTTGAGTGAAGATGAGTTGTGAGTCGTGTCTCACTCTTCGTTTGTTTGTTCCCTTTATTCTATGTGGAAGTTTTCTCGGTCCTTTTCTCTAGTGATTTACTCGTTGTGGGATGAAGACTGCCGCTACTTGTAGGTGCGTGTAGAAGATTATACAGACGACGTAGAGTTGTTAATTGTAGTTGATTGTAGATGGCTGTAGTTGATTGTAGATGGCTGTAGACTTTGTAGACTATTTGCACTGTAGACTGTATTTTGTAGGAATCAATGTAGAACTGAAGCTAATCTTGTAGTCTCGGTTGCTTTTGTAGAAATTTGCTTTTAATTCGGAGACGATGTCCGCAGATTTGCTGGTTTGTCGTTAAGCTACTTGCAAGGCGTCGAGTGATCTCTTGACCTCTGCATCAGCGTAATGATCTGGGGGACGGAGGGGGCAGGATGGAGAGAATACTGTCAGGAGCTGATGTTGTTGGTTGTTTTTAATCTTGATATTTTGTAGGAATTTAATGTTGATTCGTAGACGAGGTTCGTATACGTTCGCTGCTACCAAATGTCATAAAGACTTTGTAGTTACTTGTAGAGAAGTATATTTTAGACTTGTGGTCGAGCGGCTTTTATATCTTGTAGTAGTTTCCCCACCAGATGTCATGTAGTGACGGGAGAGGTAAAGAATAGTATGGGACTATTTTTATTTGTCTTAGAAATATTAAACAGGTTTCTCACATGGAAAGAGTATAAGTCCCGGGTAGCTACCTCCCTGTCTCGCTATCTCTCTCTCTCTCTCTGTTCTAAGGCTAATCTCCGTCTGAGCTCTCTCTAGGGTCGCTTGTCTCATTCTGTCCAGCCTGTTCGGTGGCTAATCTCCGTCTGAGCTCTCCTTCCTAAAATCTGGTGTAGCAGGGGTGTGTCACGTGTGTTCCTCGTGGATCTTTGTTCACGAGAGGACTGCTGACAGCTAACTGCATCATCTCCTTACTGGCCGCTGTCGTCAGCTTTCCTCCGTGTAAGCATGCTTAGCACTGCTCGATTCTCGCAGACACAACACCTTCTCATCATTTGACTTCCTGCTTCTATCTGTCTCTCTATCTATCTATTATGATTTGCAATTATAATATGGAGACCTACCACAATAGTGGATGGAAAGCAAGAACACGGTGAGAACACAAGTGGAATGTGAAGGTGAAAAGATTTAAGCCGGAGTGATATTAAATGTTCTCAGGTATTTGAAAAGAGGAAACTTAAGACAGTAGACACTGTCACAGAAATTATTTAAGGCATGATTACTCTTTGTGTTTTGTTTCTTTTTTTTAATATTGCGTTGTACTCTACACGTGTACAGCAGACGAGAAACAATGGGGTATATAGAAAAGAAAGAAAGCTAATTGAAGTATACCAGCCTGAGGAAAGATACAGAGTGTGAGCAACGTATGGTGATGAAAAAATACGAGAAAGGAAAAAAAATGAAACCATTCTTTAACAAACAACAGTAATGTCAGAGTGCTAGCGAAGGGTAAAGGAATATAAAAATGAGGGATCTACACGTGCGGAAACAGAACAATGGAAACATGCTGAACAGTTAATGTGTAGGTAGCGATGAAAAAAAAATGTATATTGAATAACAAGTGAACCAAGACGAATACCCATCAAAGCCGAAAATAATATGACGATGTGAGCGAAACATTACATTCAGTATAAATAAAAGTAATAGTATACGTAAGGAATAAAAGATATGGAACAACACTGAAAAATGAAGTGATGAGAAAAAAGTAAAATGACAACAACTTCAAAGGGTAAGCGAAGGAATTAGTTTGAAAAGAAATGAGAGTAAAGGAAAAAGTAGAGCAGACATGCTGGTAGTGATAAAAAACAAAACCTTACAGACATTGGAAGCGAAATGAAGAGGAAGAAAAAGTGTGAAGAAAATGGAAGAAATGCTTAAGGGGAAAAATGACACGGAGCTCTGCAGACATTATAAGAAATATGACGTATATAACGCACGGGAACAAAGCCACTGGAAGAAATAATGAGGCACCTGAGACATAAAGAATTCCTCTCAATGCGGTTACATTAATCCTTTTTTAACCTTGCTGTCATCAGACGATTTTATTCACCTTAATAGTGGGCAGGCATCTTAACGGTTAAGTGTAACAAATGACAATGTAAGCAAGAATGTGATTTTTGTTAGGAATTTTGAGATGAAGTTTGCGACAGAAAGAAGTAATGTATAAAAGTCGCAGGAACAAAGGAAATATATTCCAGTCACAGTGTTCAAATAAAAATAACGATGTGAAGAACAATGACATTTTTGTAAAACCTAAAACGTTCGCTTCCCGAACAAGCTGGTTAAAAAAAGGTGGTGTGACCAGATGGGCGAAGGATGAGGGGAATAAAAATATAGAAATTGCAATATTTTCTTAATGAAAATGAAATACGAAAACCAAGAGGCAAGGTAGCGAGGAACACAGGTATCATTATGAAGAGATTATGTGCCATTAGAAGTTATTCACCAGACACTGTACAGTATTGGTACCAAGGAATGCGTAAAAATATCCTTATGTAAACCATAATGAAAATCTGTTCTAAGTCTTTCACCCTGAGAAGTCTTTGACAAACTAAAAACATTCATTTGGCGGTAACAATAGTGTAACTATAATGCCCACTTGATGGTGGGCAACTATCATCTTGGGACAGACTTCTTTTTACTCCAGTGATCCACACCTTTAACTCATATCCTTCATATTTATACTTTACTCAAGATATGTCAGGATTTACCATCTTGGGACAGGCTTCTTTTTATTTCATTTACCTAAATTTTAGATGCATAACCTACATATTTAAACTTTCCCAGGATATGGTCAGTAGCCACCAAACTGCATTATATCTGCCAGTCCAGACACACCACCACCACCACCACCACCTCCACCACCACCTCCATTACCTCTCCCGAGGCAAAGTTATCACCCAGTAAAATTGCTTCACAAATCGCCAGTGGAATCGAAATTGGAAAATCAACGCCACGTATCTCACTCTCCGGCCCCTTAAATCTTTTAACCCATTGGCTGCCGGTAAAGCCTATACAGCGTTAGATATAATAAAATACACAGCTCTCAGGTTGTGGCCAAAGCGAATCCGGATTGTAATTGTAACGGACAGGTAATATACTGGTCACGTCTGTATGTATGTATGTACTGTATGTTGGTCATCATCTCATGAAAGCTTTATCAATATATATATATATTTTTTTTTTACTGTGACCCATTTCTCTGGCCATGGTGCTGATAGTTCTCCCATTTTGTAATTTTCTCATTCCTTGTTCCTATGATGATTATCTATTGATCACAGATAGATGAATTCGAATATGAAGATTAGAGGTCAAAGTCATTGGGGTGCAAAGAAACAAGGCCTGTGCTGTAAGAGGGCAATTGGCCCCCGTTCCAGGAATATTTTAGCAAATTTTACCTTTATGACAGCTTCAGTTTATGAGAAATCTCTCGTAGTGAAGGGGCCACAAGTGATGATCATTATCCCTTTCAGTATCATTTTTTTTTTCTATACTCCAGCCTCCACTCTGGGATTTTATTAATCTTGGTGAGACCTGCAGTAGTGAAGGGGTGAGCTATAATTCCCTTATCTGTCCTTGTACAATGACTCTTTAAACTGTATTCTTGTTTCATCCAGACGAATGTATTCAGCTTAAGAAAGTTTGTAGGGAAGGAGTTAGGAACAATAACCCTTCCATTAAGTGACGTTTTTCATCTTAATTTTGCCGCCGTGACGTTGGTTCCGTACGTTCGTACCTCTGTTGTTCATTCCCTGTTCATGATGCCTTCTGACGACACATCTTGTTCACTGTGTATGCTGTTGACTCTGTGTTGCTGCTACTTCCTGACCATTTTATTTATTCACAATCTTCTTTAGTCCGGAAGTTGACTTTTTTGTTCAAAATGTCATCATGTTGGGTATGCCACACAGTCTCCTACTTTATTTAATCAGCCTCATTGGCTCCATTCCTTTGTGCCTCGCTCGCACATTAAATCGTACTCTGATCCTTGTGTCATTTATCTTGCCTCTCTCCTTCCCTCTTCTCTCATGCATCTCTTCCTTCATTCCTATATTTCCTTCCCTGACTCCCTTTCTTTCCTCGTCTTTCCTCTTCCTTTCTTCAGTATTTTCTTTCTCCCTTTTCTTTTTCAATCTTTGCCTTTCAGCCCTTCTTTGCCCTCCTTCCTTTTTCTTCCATATTCTCTTCCACATTTCTCCTTTTTTTTCCATTCTTCATTCTTCCTTCCCTCCCTTCCCTCCTCCGTCGTCTTTCCCTAATTTAGCTTTCCTTCCGTCCATGCCGCACTACCCACATGCTAGTCCTCTTTCATTATCCTTTCCTTCTATCCTTCCCCTCCCTCTCCATGTTTCCAATTATTTTATTTTCTTCCCTTTTTGCTTCTTCCTCTTTCTTTCCCTCTACCACTCTCCTTCCTTCCATTTTACTTTCTTTTCCATCTTCCTCCATCGTCTTAAAACTTTTGCTTCTTTCATTGTTCCTTGGCTCATGCATCCATCTTCTTGCATCTTTCTAAATTTTTCCCTCCTCGTTTCTCCTTCTCTCCTTTCCTTCCTCTTTAATATTGTGTTTCCTCACATCTGCTTTCCTCGTATTTCCTTCCTGCCTTTTTTTTCCCTGTGTCATTATTTTCCTCTCCTACTCATCATCCCGCTCCTTTCCGCCCTTCTTACGTCGCCTTCTTTACCTTTTTTTCTCTTCCATCTTCATTCCTGGTCCTCCCTTCCTGTCCGTTCACATAATTCTTCCATTTTCCTTATCTTCCTTGCTCCTGTCCTGGTTTTCTCCTTCCCTGACTGAATATCAGCACTGTGTTCAGTTTTGCTCGCCATGTTATGAAAAACGTTTGGATAAATCAAAGAGGTTGCAGCGAAGAGTGGCAGAGATGATTACCCCGACTGAGGCACAAACCATGAGAAGAACGTTTAGAAGAGCTGTATATGTTTAACTTGTCAGTGCACAGAATACCAGGTGATGTGAACAAATAGGTGGTAGTAATAATAATATTAACAACAAAAACAACAGCAAGAAGAACAACAACGACAACAACAATAATAATAATAATTATTATTATTATGATTATGATGATGATGATGATGATTATTATTATTATTATTATAACGACGACGAAGATTACAACAGCAACAACAACGACAAGCACAGCAACAAAAAAAACTAACAACAATAACAAGAAGATGATTAATAATAATAATAATAATAATGATAACAGCAACAACAACAACACCAACAATAACAATTATAACTAGAGGACTCCCCAAGGGGGGAATCACACCAGCCGCGAGCCGATACATATGTAGCGTCACTCGGAATATGACTTTGACCTCGACCTACTTTCGCCAATTTCGAACTCGTCCGAGATTTTCATCCCTACTACACATCTGTAAAATTGTGTGATGATATCTTTAGCGGTTGCGAAGTTATCATGCCAACACACACACAGACAAACTGAAAACAATACAGTGAGTAAAACTGAATGCCGTAGTGCATGTGAGTGAAAGGAAGTGAAAAAGAATGAAAGCTGGCATTCAGTGTTAATTAAAGAGTCAGTGTCCTCCATCATGCATTTATTGTGAGGAAAATCTCAGATGATCCAGCCTGGTTGCTGTTTATGGAAACCTTTACAAGGTCAATAAAATTAGTGATCGCTGTGGTTCCAGCGCAGCAGTACCTGACGCATCATAAACTGTATTAGCCGTTATCCCAAGTTATTGAACGTCTTCTTCATTGGCATATATTTTTTATTCTTTTTCAATAAATTAAGTTCATTGTAGTATGTTTCATTTTCAGATTGGTAGACGTAATGCTGCTAAAATGCCACTTTTCATGTTATGCAAAAATGGTTCTGGAACGGTTACGGACTGTAGTACAACGTGCACTGGGGAAGTGTGCCTTCTGATAAAGCAAGCAACGATCTTGTCTTGCAGAACTTGCCTTCAGATAATGTATACGTTGGTCATTGTTTAACTCGCTGAAATAGTTGGATGCGTAGAGCAGCAGTATCTTTAATGCGGAAGACATGAGTTTCAGTCCAAGTTATAACATTATAAACATTGTTAGAGGCATCACACAACTTAGGGAGTATAGTAAAAACTTCCGCTTAGGAATTAAGATTTATCCAGGAATTGTGCACATTTCATTTTTATGCTTCTGTCGCCCCTCACTAGTGATTGGTTTACTGGCTTCGAAATAACTCTCTCTCTCTCTCTCTCTCTCTCTCTCTCTCTCTCTCTCTCTCTCTCTCTCTCTCTCTCTCATGCTACAAACGGTGGTCGAGGTGTGCTACAATGTCTGCATGTGGTACAGTCACAATCAGTACTTGCTTTACATTCTCATAAACTAAGTCAGAGCCTAGTGAGATCTTACCAGCCTTACCAGTTATAAGTGTTTCCTTTCGTTTCATTGTGTTAGAATACCACACCTGTAAATAGAATATTGACTGCGACAGTACACTTGCTACAAAACTATCGATGCACATTTGGCTACATTCTTGATGATTCCAGCCCACTTTGATAAACCTGCTTTTGTGAGGCTTCATTATATCGCTTGCTTGTGACGTATCTCAGCGAGTACCGTAAATATGTAAATAATCAGACGATACTAAATGGGACATCGGGACTACAGTATAGTGTTCATTTAGGATATCATCGCCTTCCTCCCGTGCAATGCCGTTCGTAGCTCGTGTACATAGTTTGTAATTTAACTGGTCCTGAATCTTTCAACCGTAAATGTCCCGTTGTTTCTCACTCTGGAGGAACCACACAGATAGTTATTTCTTACATTAACACCTTCAGTATGATGATATTTTTTGTAGTTATGATATTTGTTTTAGACAAACCTGCTGATGGTGGAGTGAATGAACACTGTATTTTATCCCAGCAGCTGGAAAGGTCTGTTTTAGGTAGAATTAAATCAAGAGATAACAAAACTAAAAGAATAGTGATGTCCTTGGGCAGGAGGAGTTAATATAGTGTATAGTTAATATAAAGGAAATATTCGTACACAGACACACACATGGTATAGGCAGCCTGCAATGAATAGTGCCTGAAGCTTCATTACCTCTTCCGACGAAGTTGGACGAAGGTTATGTATTCGCCAGTGTGTTTGTCCGCCTCTCTGTACATATCTCAAAAAGATGCATCAAATTTCAGTTGAATCTGGTGGATAGGTGGGCAGCGAGTCAAGGAAGATTTGAATAGATTTTGAGGTGGATCCAGATCCGACTGCTGGAATCAGTCATAAATTTTATTGGCACTGGCGGAGGTATGCGCTCTGTGATTGCATATTAATTGATTATGTGCTTGTTGAGAGAAAGGTGGATGGGTGTTTCAGTGACACAAAGGTGGAAAGAGAACGGTGGTGAGGACTGTGTGATGGTCTGACTGTGGTATGCAAGGTGATGTGAAGAGGGACGTGCATGAAGAAGGGTGAGATGGGTACTGAGAGGAGACTCCTCGGTGGCTGAAGGCTGTGTCCAACAACTGTGTTTAATAGTCTCCAAGATGAATAAAATCCTGTGATGTTGCAGGAACAAAATAAAATTCCTCCTCGGATTGAATGGGTTACTGGATAGTT
>NC_137037.1:7144571-7197071 GCF_032717465.1 Coenobita brevimanus | reverse complement strand
AATTGTGAATGAATAAATGATGACGCAGCCCTAAGGGGATATTCTCCCACATTTGGTCTTATCAGCTGATCAGGTCAGGTGCAGGTAAGGGTCTGGATCCATTATGATGTGGCAGGGGTAAACAAGCTCTGCTGTCGGGCCCTAGTAAGGATGTCCGTGATTGCACTGCGCAGTTGATCCTCGTGCAGTGTGGTGCGGTGAGGATCTGTCCCTTCTCCCCTTGGGGCTAAGATGCGAATGAATGTGTGTGTGTGTGTGTGTGTGTGTGTGTGTGTGTGTGTGTGTGTGTGTGGATGAGTAAATTGGGGAGTGTGTCATCCTGCCTCTGCTACCTCCCTTTCTTTGGGGGAAGCAGCCTAGGTATCTATCAATCTGTCTGTATCTATCCATCTATCTGTCTATCTATCCATCTACCTATCTGTCTGTCTGTCTGTCTATTTATTTATCTATCTATCTATCTATCTATATATAGATATATATTAATATCTGCTCGTTGCTACCCATCCTGTATCAAAGTACTTTGGCACAGTTGTCGGTATTTTGAGTGTCAAATATAAGTTTCCAGTGGTTCAGAGGCACCATTTCATCCTTTAATATTGTACAGCTCAGACTAACACCAACCTGACGCGCATTTAATTTTACTTTGATGTTTGTAAAAGTTTTATCGATATTTCGCTCACCAGGATTATATGCACTGCTGGAAATTTGTTTTTAATGCATTAAAACCATTGCTTTCGGGTTTCGATCTGTGTGTGTGTAATTCACCGGATCGGTCAGGATCACTTGATGGTCGTGATCGTCAGCTTTTACCCTCCCGGAAGGGAGCTGAGAGCTCATATAGTCCGATCTAAGGGCAAGGCTGTGACCTTCACACACCCACACATCCGTCCCCTTGCTCAAGGGGGACAGTAACCACCCACTTCGTCAGTGAAACTTTTCGCAACCTGAGCGAGGCGCGAACTCCCGTCCACCAGTTGGCAAGCGAGAGCGTTACCACTCCACCAGCGTGTGTGTGTGTGTGTGTGTGTGTTCAGGGGTGTTAGTATTACTTTAACAAACAGACCTCACAGCCCTGTTTTATAGGTCCGACATTAAAAGTACCAGAAAAAATTACTTTAATATTAAACAGGCTTAAAAATAACAGTAGTTGCCTCCGCCAAGGAGGTTATGTTTTACCCCTTTTTTTGTTGGTTTGTATGTGTCTGTCTGTCTGTTAGCAGGATTGTCTAAAATGTTATGAACGGAGTTTGATGAAATTGTTTGGAAAAGTGGGCCATTGCCCAACGAAGAACTGGTTAAATTTTGGGCCGGATCCAGATCTGGATCTGGAGTATCCCACACAGTATCACCGAAAGTTCTCAATGAATTTCAATAACGTTTTGTAGAAAGGTGTGCCATGAACCAAAAAAGAATTGATAAAATTTTAGGGAGGATCCGGGTTTACTCAAAAAGTTATGAACGAATTTCGATGAAATTTTGTGGAAGGGTAGGCCGTGGGCCGAGGAAGAAATTAAATTTTGGGGCGGATACGGATGCGGATCCGGAGTATCCCGCACAATGTCTCCAAAAGTTCTCACTGAATTTAAGTGAAGTTTTGTGGAAAGGTGGGCCATGGACCAAGATGATTAAATTTGGGGGCGAATCCGGATCCGGATCTGGATCCTTTTTAGTAGCAGTGGCATTGGTGGAGGTATGCGCTTTCTGAGTGCTTTCTAGTTTAAGAACAGGATAACAAAGCAGAGGGAGGGGGGGCTGAAGCAAGTGCGTGAGAGGAAATGACTGCGTGGAGAAGTTTGCGATTAAAGGAAACTATTTGAGGAAGGATGTAAGGGAGGTTTCAGTGGGAAATAATTGTGTGAAAAGTAGGTAGAGGGAAAAAGAAAATATGGACGTGTGCAGGAGAGAGGATTGAGTTTGTGGAAATGAAAGATAGGTGGTAGTGCTCTTGAGACTAAGAAGTTTGTCAAAAATAGTATATGGCGCTGTATATTGGAGACATTCTGTGTAGTATGACGAAGCTGAATATATTTGTACAATAGTTAATGATGTGCAGATTGCAGGAGAGAGAGAGAGAGAGAGAGAGAGAGAGAGAGAGAGACTGCGTGTGTGTGTGTGTGTGTGTGTGTGTGTGTGTAAAATGCACAATTTTCAGAGAGAGGGATTATCTGTGGTACCGAGAGCCTGTAATTATGAGCCAACATAAGGCATTGTACTGTATCTTCACTTTAGAAGGATTCTGTAAAGGTAAGAGGAACTGTGACCAGTTTATAGATCTGCTTGTTATTCAGTGGCATTGAACAGTATAGAGCAATTGTAAAAATAAATAATTTTGTGTTTGTTAAGGAACCGTAAATGTGAGAGAATGTGTGTTGCTTAATTGGGCTGTTTGTAAGTATATACGCTTTAAGAATTGTGTTTGACGGGTGTTTTGTGTGAGAGACGAAAGCAGGAAGGTATCAGTGTGTAAGATGATGCTGTGTATATATGTGGGTGCAAGATTGGTAAAAAGGATGGCATGAATGAGTGTAAGAAATTTAAGTGGTTAGGGAATATTTTGGAGATTGTGTGTGTGTGAGAGAGAGAGAGAGAGAGAAGAAAAGGGTTGCGTTAAGAAGAATGGGATGAAGGAGTATTGTGTGAGGAAGATTGTACTTGAAGGCTGAGTGGGAAATTGTGAGGAAGGAAGATGGAGGATAAAGCACGAGGAAAAATTTTCGGGAAAGAGGATGAAACTTGTGGAAAACTGACACGCGGTGTATATATAATGAGAGGAAAACCATGAGAGAATAATTATAATGTTTGTGAAAAGGAGTATGTAGTGCTGCATGTTATGGAAGCAGCGTCTGGAAGTAGTGTAGAATGGAACTTAAAGGGGTTATATGTAAAGTGAGAAATATTACGTGCAGTTTGGAGAAGATGTATAAGAACATAAAAATTATGTGTGGTTTCGAAAGACTGTAAACAATAATAAATAAAAATAAATACCAGCGGCTTGGAGGGACGCTGAAATTCCTGTAAATATGAGAGACAGTGTAAGCAGTTTCGCGGAACTGTTGTAAATCTTAAGACCCTGAGCAGTTTAAAGCGACTGATAATGTAAATATACTTTCTAGTTTGGAAGAGCAGTGTAAATATAGGAGAATGTGTGCTGTATAACAAGGCAGTATGTCAATGTGTGTATTTTTTAAGGTCTGTAAAGATGGTGTTACATTGAGAGACGAAGGCTGAATGCAACTGTGTATAATGATGCTGAATACGAGACAGAGTTGGGCGTAATATTGCTGACAGGGATGGAATGAGTAAGAATTGATTCCGGATTACGTGAAAGATTGTGCGTGTGTGTGGGATGTGGGTGGAGAGAGAGAGAGAGAGAGAGAGAGAGACAGACAGACAGACAGACAGACAGAGAGGCGTGTTACGGGGACCAAGAGTGAGAGTATATATGCATGAGAGACTAATGAGAGGGTGAATAAATGTTTGTGTGAGAGTGGGCGCTTGGGAGCTTGTGTGTTTGAGAGAGAGAGAGAGAGAGAGAGAGAGAGAGAGAGAGAGAGAGAGAGAGAGAGAGGTGCTTGGAAACTGTGTGAGAGTGAGTTATTTGAGAGAGTGTGGAGAGTTTGAATGCGAGAGAGAAACTCTGAGTGTGTGTGTATTGAAAGATGCCGGTAATGTACTGAAACTATATTTGAGGGAAAATGTGTGTGTGTGTGTGTGTGTGTGTGTGTGTGTGTGTGTGTGTGTGTGTGTGTGTGTGTGTGAGAGTGTGTGTGTGAGAGAGTGGGGGGGATTGCTTGATAACCTTAAGGTGTGTGTGTTAGTACTCAGTGCTGGTGAAGGGTACGAATGAGAGGGAGTATAGGAGTTTGGTGTAGTACAGTTAATGGATCTGTTACAGTGTCATATTTATTACTAACAACAGTGGAAACTTACCGCAAAGTTAAGGAATAAATTTTGTATATTTTGTATCTTTTTCGATTGAGGTGGTTAGGAGGAGAAAAAGACAGGACAAGGTGGAGAGGAGCTTGAGTATGTTAGGGAGGATGGTGTGTCTTTGTCTTTGGGAAGAGTTGTAGTTATAGAGCATGGACGGATTCCGGAGGATGAAGCGATCTGTAAATGATTGTGTGACCATTTCAGTGGGCATGATATTGATAGTTTTTCAATGTAGCCTACGTTGTCTTTCATTGTTTTTGGATCCTACCTCAGTTTGTCTTTAAGCAGGGTAAAATGGTCAGGATGATGCAGAAGTAGAAGAAAATAAGGCAGATGAATCCAGTGTCAGATAGTGTAGTGACGCAAACCAGTGCACATGGATTACCATAATGTAGTCAGAATGAGTTTGTGACTATTATTACCCGCTTTTCTCGCTGGGATGACGTGGGAGGGGATGGTCAAGTGGCAGATTGGTGGACCGCTGACAGAAAGGCTGCAAGACCGTTCCTAATATGCAGCAGGGAACAGTTTGGGGATCTGAGTTGCATTAAAACAATCGTAGCTGATCTTCCACACGACTCACCGGCATGTCATGTAGACACCCTTGGTAATACATCTTACCAGTCTTAAATAAAGCAACTCAGACTTGTGTTCGGTAAGGACTGTAGGACTAAGCGATCAAACGTTGACATAAGTGAATGAGATGAAGGAGAACTGCAGGGCCTTAGGGAACAGATTGCTTAGTTTATGCACAGGTCGGGATGTGTTAAGAAACTAGATGAAGTTACACACTCCATCCAAATGTGATAAAAAAAAAAATACACTTTTTTTTTTAGCATTTAATGTGTTTTTGCCACTCCTAACGATTTTCGTCATCCTGTGTAAGACCTCGTATTGTGATGGGGTTAATATCGGGTATCAGGTCTGACCTCTCTAGTTTAAAAATTCTCTCCTAAACTAATTAAGGTATATCAAACATAATCGTATCCTGCACACCACAGATTCATTACACCTGTTATTTGTCCATCTCTCCACCCTGTCACTCCACAGGCACTTCCCCCGGCAACTTGTTTCAACACCTGTTGCTCTTCATTTATGTTCCTCAAGCATCGTCCATGCTTTACTTCTATACAGTACGTTAGTATTTGAACTAGTGTATGGTCAGACACTGTTTTCTTCATTCCCACACTTAACATTTCTATATCTCATAACTGTTCTTAACCCTGTCCTCGCTGGACGTCATTTTTATGTTATTGGTGCTACCGCCATTTTCATCTTCTGATCTTAGAAGTTCGAACTGGAGTGGTAAGTAAGCCATCATTTATCCCGTCAGTCACTGATGTCATTCCAGACCTGAATAACACCGTCTTGTGATAGCCCGAGTTAAAAAAAAAAAAAAAAATAGGCATGCTGAAAGAGTTACACCCTTGCCATCTTGCTTTATTGCTGGTTCCTTCCTTCTGTTGATCTTTCATAATCCAACATCATCAGTTTTCACACAGTAATTTTCACGAGAGTTTTCACTGTGTTGTTTCAGTAACAGATATCGCACCATGGATCCACTGCTGAACCCCAAAACCACAACTTGCCATGCATTCCCCCTCTTGGAAATTTATTGCTGACACCTGCGACACAGTTCTCAGAAAATGGATGTATCGTCATGGATATTTAACAGTTTGTCTCTGTGTACGCCCATTTGCATTTGATTCCTGGTGTTATTAGACGAAATACTTCAGGTTAGGAGAGCGCTTTCTAAGTGAAGGGGGTAATGAAAGGGAAATCTAAGCTGAACAAATTCAGCTGATGATAGTAAAAATTAATTGAAAATTACGTCACCGGAGATAGTGTTGAAAATGTAAATATATATCCGGTTATCAGAGAGAATTCCAGTTTCATGTTATAACTTGAATTATGAATTAGCTTGATTAGCGGTATCGAAAATATGTCTTTTGAACTTTTCTAAACACACCAAGGTAATTTTATGCATGTTAATGGAACATCGCAAACTGGAGGGTTAGGTAGAACTTTCTCATATCTATTTACCTTTTTTTGTCTTAAGTTCAACAAAAATCATCTGCTGATAACCTCATTAAAATGATAAACTCATCGTCGTAGTGAAGTGAATAAGTTTTAAGTGTGAACATGTTCAAGATGTAACTTTAGATATGGAAATTACCGACTGTTCTCACTTAACGTTTTGACACTGGGATTTAGACTTCAGAACATTTTCAGGCACTCACATCCCTAAAGTCTGTCCTGCTTCCTTGTTCGCCTGACACGAAGTCTGCAGACGAAGCCAACATGCACTGCCAGACATGGAGGTGGTGGTGGTGAGAGAGAATGGGTGGGTGGGGGAGGGAGGGAGTTAGGAAATGGGTGGGGGGGGGTGACGCTGGACAATAATGAGGGCGGAAGGGACCGTGTAAACTGTTAGTCTTCCTGATAATTCAAAACACCATTATTATGAGCCAACAGGAAGAATTTGTCAGCAAGAAAATATAGCCTCTGTTGCCCAGGGATAAAGATTTCTTGTACTATGAATGAATGGTACCGTAGTATTGAAACACCCGTATTAATGTTGCAGGTTCAGATCTCTCTACTGTAATTACTAATCCACTGTCAACATTTAAACGAAAGATAGTCTGCCTGGCCATTTAAACGGTAGGAGCTTCTGTCAGCTAAATAAAATCACACAGTAGTAATCAGAACAGGATCCCATAAGATGCCCTGACCTTTAAAGGTTAATCGAGTCAGGTTCTGACCATTTACAGGGCAGGGGTTTTCCTTGTCTGAATAAAAGTCTCTTCATTAGCCACAGTCTAATACACCATACCAATCAAAATAACCTGCCAGCCACCATACCAACCTTCCTCCACCATACCAACTTTCCATCCTCCCCACCAATCTTACAGCCACCAGGTGAACATGTTATTTTAGAGGCTGACCCATATATAACATTCTTATACTCCCCGGAACGATTTTTCCTGTGTTGCGAGAACGGCTCACTCAGGGTTATTATTATCGATCCTGCATCATTTATTTGTTTCCGCCTTCCGCTGCCACACTGACACCCACACCAGCAGAATGCGCCGTCATTACAACCCACAAGTTACGGCCATGTGAGTTTCTGGTGTAGTGGTACAGGTATTTAAGAACCAACCTGTGTACGAGTATATCCTAGGGACACTGGTACAAATGTACAGAGTTAAACATTACATATTTCATTACGCCCTTGTTTGAGAGTTTGTCCTAAGATGAATATTATCCTTTACAGGTACCGAGAATATAATAGAAAAGATGTGTTGGTGAGGAAGTTGTTATGCTGTAAATTACCCCCCCCCCCGTCTCTCTCTCATTTTTTGTCCTTCTTCTGTAATCCTCTCCTTTCTCTTTCCTCTTCAATTCTCTCCCTTCGTCTCCTCTGCTATTCTCCTCTCCTACATTAATTTCTTACCTCACTGCTCGACTCATCTCATTCCCTTATCCACTATTTCCTTTCTTACTCTCTAGTTCCCTCGTCCACTGTTTCCTATATTACTATCCGTTCCCTGATATATATTTTACTGCTCATCTTCCCCCTCCTCTCCCTTCCTCCCAAAGCCTCTCCCATCCCGCGTCTCCTCCCGTTGCATCTCTTTCTTCACTTCTACATTCTACTCTCGCTTCTCAGCTGCTACTCCCATCCCCTCTTCCTTTCCTCCCACCTCATCTTCCCTTTCTCTCCTTCATTCCTTTGCCTCCTCCTCCTTTCCCTCGATCATGGCATTCCTCGTGCTGCTTCGGTAATTTGTATGAGCAGGCGGGTCACATATCAGTGGGGGACCTCCTGGTTGGAGAGAGAGAGAGAGAGAGAGAGTTGCGAGAGGAAAGAAGGAAGAAACAAGAAAATAGGCAGAAAGGAAAAGAACTAGAGAAGCAGAAGATGAGAGACGAAACGTAGGGAAGAGAGTGGGGGAAATAGCGGACCATAGGGGAGAGGGGCAGGGACAGAGATAAGCTGGGGGATGGAAGGAAGAGGGGCAGTGGGGAGATAGGAGGAGGAGGGGCAGTGGGGAGATAGAAGGAGGAGGGACTTGAGAAAATAGAAGGAAGAGGGACAGTGGAGGGCAAAGTAGGAAGGATAGGAAGAAAGGAAGGTTAATGCGGTGGAAAACAATGAATAGGGGGGAGAGGAGGACAATGAAGGAGATGCTGATACCGAGAAGGATAAAGAGGGAAGACAGAAAGAAATAGAAAACAGGCAGAAAGAAAGCAAGGAAGAAGAAAGACAAATGGGAGATGAGAGGAAAAGAAGGACAGGAGTACAAGCTTGAAGGGAAGGTGTCGGAAGAGTGGACGCAGGATGATTTTGTTAGGTACAGATTAACGTAAAATGCAGATATGGAGACTGGATTGATGCATCAGCAGAACAAAACAAGAAATAACAACACAAAACAAGAGAAAGGGAAGAAAAATAAATACTTGTCTTTCCCCTTTTTCCATGTTGTTGGCTCTCTCTTTTTACGACACAATTCTGCAACCAGGATAAGAAGACAGGAACTTAGGAGGGCAGGCACGTAGGGACAAGAACGTGGGAAGAGGCACAAATAAAGTAGGCACGTATGGACAGGAACACTGACAGGCACGATGATAGGCAGGCGTGTAGTGACAGGCACGTAGAGACAGGCTCGCAGAAAGGCAGGAAGGAAGGCAGGCACATAGGGACAGGCTCACAAACAGGCACGAAGGAATACAGAGACCTAGGTACTTCACCCTCACCCACACACCCATCTCACCCACACACCTACCTCAACCCACCCACCCACCCCAACTCACACCTCCACCCCAACCCACACCCACCCACCCACCAACACATCCACCCTAACCCCCACCCCGACCCACACACCCACCCTCTCCCTTACATCTAACCTTACCCACACACCCACACCCACCCACACGTCGACCTTCACTCACACACCCACACACACCCACACCCACACACACATTCTACCTACACCTATCCACCCACTTACACCCACATACCCCCACCCACACCCACATAACCAACCATGTCCACACACACATACCCACCCATACCCACACCCAAATACCTACCATAGCCACACCCACATACCCACCCATGCCCACACCCACATATCCACCCTTACCCACACCCACATACAAACCCATACCCACTCCCACATAGTCACACCCCACATACCCACCTACTGTATACCAACACCCACATAACCACCCATAGCCTCACCCACATACCCACCCATACCCACACCCACCCATACCCACACCCACATACCCACTCATACCCACACCCACCGACTCTCACGACACATCTGACCTCACCCACACACTCCCCCACTCCCATACTGTAACTGGCATCCTTACCCTCATATCCACACCTCCACCACCCACATCCACACCCACACCGGCACCATGATCCTCACCTACATGCACTCCCACATCCTCACCCACACTCCCACACTCACGCACACTTTTAATACATTCACATCCTCACCCTAACTTACGCACACACCCTCACCTACACGCAGTCCCACACCCTCACCCTCACCAACACCCACATCCACAGCGTCACCCAGACCCTTACCCAAAACCCCACTCCCACCCACCGTCACCTTCACTCACACACACACCCTCTCCCTCACTCTCACCGTCACCCACTCCCCAATCACACCCCCACCCTCACCCTCACGTTCCTTATACTTTGTACAGTCGGCCTAAGAAGTGACGGCGGAGTATCCAGAAGTTTTCGGTCAGCGATAGTTCACATACTCTTGCTTATATCTCTGCGAGGTAAAACATAATACCTAAAACTGTTACAAAAAACAATAAATCAATGCCAAAGTACCTGTATATTTCAAAATTGTAGGAAGCAGTTCGTTAGTTACGATAATAGGAAATCCTAAACGGAACTAATTGAAATTTCACAACTATCGCTCAAGGACAGTCAGAAATAATTTGTGGAGTTCAAGTCTAGTATGGTAACACGCAATAATTTCATAGTAGCGTAAGATTGAACAAAAGGGTGCTTCAATAAAGAATTAAAATTAATAATTATTATTTATAAAACAATTTCCGTTACAATACTAGGGAATAATTTAAAGTCATTTATTTCCGTTTCCAACGTCTTCATGGACGACGACAGAAAGCATGAAGGCGGCTCAAGCCAGTAAGCTATTTTAAATGTTTCGATCAACACGCACGGAAGGAGATAACATTTACTCAAAGATATGAAGTTATTAAACTGCCTTTGGCCAGGTTTCCATCTAGAAAAATCTCTGGATTATTTAATATATGCCAGAGGGCTGTCGGTGAAAGAAGTATGAAAAAAGAACCTCGATGTTTGCCTAGAGTCGGAGCTCCTTGCAGAATGCTAACTTCTGTCATTGTCTGATATCCTCAGTGCATAATCGATTAGCAAGAGTAATATAATGCAGAGGTTCATAAACAAATAACTGAGTTCAGAATTTCCAAATCAGCATTTTCTGTTCAGCAGGACATTACAGTTTATTTAAAATGACAGATATTAAGATTAAAAGATGGAGTAGAAAGTGCGTGCTTTTGCATTGCAAGAATTTATGAACTCATGTTTTGGTCCTGTATATTGCCTGGTGTAAGAGAAAAAGACAAAATCTGTCATACCTCCTTACAGCTAAAAAATAATTTTGCATCAGTTGGTAATAAAGTTGCGGGAGGAAGACGGAATAAAATGCAGTATGGTTCTTGCTGCTACAGCAGGCAGAGCATCGTTACGAAGAATAATTTCATTGTTATGGCATCCTTATTGTTGCTGGATCATCACCATTGCATTTGAAAATAAGGCAGTGTATTGCAGTCACAAGAATTTTCCTTAACTGGTCTTCGAAACTAGAGCATCTGTATTTGAAATCCTGGGAAAGATAAAATCAGGAACACGGAGTTATAGGCCTACTGCCCACCCGCGCGCGGAGTAATACATTTCACATTCATTCAAATCGCGAAAGGTAACTAAGTGTTAACTTCTAAATCTAATATATCACTGCCTCCTGTTATTCATTTTACATCATTCTTTGCGCGATATGATATATATTTTATCTGATATGACCTGATGAAGGCATTGAATGTTTACCTTATATTCACTGTTTTCACTGAACGTACGGCAGTGCAGAGTGACCGAAGCAATCTGAAACTCTGCCATCACTTCTTGGGGCGACTGTACTCAGTCGTCCTCATTGTTCTTCCATACTTCAGTCCATCTGTTACTTTTGTATCTTTACATGCACTATTATAATCTCCCTTCCTTTCTTCTTTCCTTCCTTCACTCTTTGTTTCTCTCTCCTTCCTTCATTGCTCACTTTTTTCTCTTTTTTTCCTTCATTGCTAATGATTCTTCTCTTCCTTGAGTTTATCATTTTCTATGGTTCTTCCATTCCTCCATTCATTATGAATCTTCCTTCTTCCCTTGTTAAGTACGAATCCTTCTTCCCTCCTTTATTGTGAATCTTGATTCATTCCATCCTTTATTATGAACACTCCTTTCCTTCCTCAGCTATGAATTTTCCTTCTTTCCATCCCTTATTATGAATCACCCGTTCCTTCCTTTATTATAAATCAGCTTTTCCTTCCAAACTTATGAGTCTTCTTTCTTTTATCTCATATCATCTTCTGTCCTTCCTTCTTTCCTTCCTTCCTTAAAACCTCTTTCTTTTTTTCTTTTTTTTATTAATTTTCATTCCTTAATCATTCTTCTTTCTTTCCATAAATCCTTGCTTGCTTGCTTCCTTCCTTTCTTTCTGTTTCACTTATCTTTATTGACCTCCTTCGCTCTCGGCTATCACATATGTTGTTCTCAGTTCCGAGTACTTCTTCCCGTATTCCTTCCTTCTTCCCTTAATTCCTTCCTTCATCCCCACTTACCATTCTTCTTTCTTGTCTCATTCGTACTCGACTGTTACATTTGCAATTTTCACAGTTCATATTTTTTTTCCGTCCTACCTCCCTTCTTTCTTTCCTCTCACTCTTCCTTCTTTCCTCTTTTATTTTTTTACATAGTCATTGTGCATTTGCATCCCTTTTTTTCGTCTTTCTTTCCTTCCTTCCTTCCTTCATCTATCCTTTCTTCATCCTTTGTCATATCTTTCATGTCATATATCGTACGTTTCTTCCATCCCTCCTTCGTTCTTCCATCCCTCCTTCGTTCTTCCTTCCCTCCTCCTTTTTTTCATATTTTTTTCCTTCGATCCATGTATTCATTCTTTCCAGCCTTTCTTCTTTCGATCCTTTCCTTCATGTATCCTCCCTTCCGTCCTACCCTGCTTTTCTCCTTCCTTCCATCCTTCCTTCTCTCTTTCCTACGTTCCTTCGTCTCCTGATAGCCGAGGTGGTGTTGCATGAAAATGACTCGGGGAAATGGTGGAAAAAACGAGAAGGCGAGAAAGATACGAAGAAAGCAGACGAAGATACACACACACACACACACACACACACACACACACACACACACACACACACACACACGTCATAAAAGACTTTGTGGTTCCTTTGTGGTTGAGTTATATATATATTAGACTTGTGGACGAGCGGTTATTATACTGGAGTAGCTTGTAGTAGATAATCTTCTTTCCCATTTGTCATGTAGTGACAGGAGAGGTAAAGAATAGTATGGGACTATTTTTATTTGTCTTGGAAATATTAACAAGTCTCTCACACAGAGCGAAGTATAGAGTCCAGTCCCGCTAGCTATCTCTCTGTCTCGCTCTCTCTGTCTCTCTCTCAAGTTGCCAAGCCCTTCTCCCTGCGACCTTCTCTTCTAAGGCCTGTCTCCTTCTGCTCCTGCCTGTTCTGTGGCTAACCTCCCTCTGACCTCTCTTTCCTAAATTCTGGTGAAACAGGAGACGTATCACGTGTGTTCCTTGTGAGTGGAAAGTTCTAGAAGCCTGTGTGTGAGTATGTGTGTATGTGTGTGTATGGTCACTAGGCGCTGTCGTGTGCCTATAAAGCATTCCTTGAATTAAGAGTGTGTAAGCATGTTTAGCATTGCTCGATTCTCGCAGACACAATACCTTCTCATCATCTGACTCCCTGCTTCTGTCTGTCTCTCTATCTATCTATTTATCTATCTATCTATTATGATTTGTAATTATAATATGGAGTCCTAACATATTGCTCGGCCGCACGAAAATGGCGTACCATCGACAGTTAATAGTCATAACATATTAATACATATTATATACACATTATAATGAACTTACAAAGCTAATTAAGTGAAATACATAATATTGTAAAAGTAACATAATTGTATGAATATTGTATACATATAATATTCATAGTAAATAGTGATTATTTAGTAATATTACATTTTAAACAAGTTGTATACATTTTGTGAGATGTGTATGTATAACAGACATACGCATATAATTGTGCAATGGTAATACTGCTAGGTTATACATTACATATTTGAGTTATCACTTTAGTAATGTCTAATATTTCACCTAACTTGTATGATGATACTGGTAATACAGAATTGTGCTATAGTTGTATGACTTATAATATTGTACTAACATTGTGGTAATGCATAATTGTAATATTTTATGAATTGTTACACAATGTAGGCCTTTAAGTGTCTTGGCCTTATAAAGTTACATCTTGTTAATGCAACTGTTACATATGTGGTACATATTGTTTGTAGTTACATAATTGTAGTTAAAGTTACATAAAAGTTACATCTTGTTAATGCAACTGTTACATAAATTGGTACATAATGTTTGTAGTTACATAATTGTAGCAAGTGTAACATAATGCAATCGTTTGTCGTTACATAATTGTTGCATATCGTTTGTAGTTACATAATTGTAATAAGTGTAACATAATGCAATCGTTTGTCATTACATAATTATAATAAGGAGTTACATAATTGTTATAATTGCAGTCCTAACATATGCTGCGGTCGATGATAGTGATGATGTGTCATGCCACTTGCTTGTGGAGACAACAATTTGCTTTTTTTGTTTGTAGTTTATGTGGTATTTTGGCATATGTAGTAACACTTACACTTATTTTCATTTGTTTGTTATGTGATCTTACTCTATTTCTCTCTTTTTTTCTTGCTTACTTTTTCTTTCTTTTCTTTTTTTTTTGTTTTGTTTTTTGTATGTATTGATTTTCCATAGTTTGTTTTTCTTCGCTTGTGTACGCTTTTTCTATGTTGTTCATGGTTGCATAATTACTGGCTAATTTCCTTGGGATACTTTTTTAAAGTTTAGTTTATATTGCACAGAGATTATAAAATGATATTATATAGTCCCATATTTTATTTCATATAAAAAATATATATACATATATACAGTATTAACTATATACACTGACTTGTTGTTCACTTGTACCTATCGTGGGTAATATGTGTGTCAGCACTGTGTGGAAATCTTTGTCTTCACGATTGTGTTGAAGATGTTCACTCTTGCTAACGTCATTTGTGTTGGCCATTTTTTTTTTCTCTAGTTTACCTTGTAACTTAATTTATATGTTTCCACTAGGTAGTTTTAATTAATAAATGTTTAATACAGTTCTCTTAATTGCTCACTGCGTAACTGTGATGGTATATTTCTTTATCACTTTGTAGATATAATAATGTATAGTTGTATGTATGAAACACGTATTTTATGTAGGTATAAATGGTAACACTCGTTGGTAGTAAATAAATGTTATAATAAATGAATAAATATATACAGTGTAAAATATTTATTGTTGGTGATTATTTAGTGTTTGAGTTATGCAGATAACTGAAGTAAGTATGTGTATTTAAGCTGTAACTATACAACACGTTTTATATGTTTGTGCAGAAGCTTATTGTCTATCAATGTGTATTGTATAAATGAAGTAACTATGTAACTCACTAATTTTTACCGTGGTGGGAATGGTGTGAGTGGTGGTGCAAGTGGTGAGTTGACTGACGTGGCGTCTTTTCAGCAAGCACGCATGATGACCTCAACTTCCCACACTGGTAGCTGTGGTGAGTGAATGAGTAGCGATGAGTAACTTGAGTGAAGATGAGTGAGTAAGATGAGTTATGAGTCGTGTCTCACTCTTCGTTTGTTTGTTCCGTTTTTCTATGTCGATGTTTTCTCGGTCCTTTTCTCTAGTGATTTACTCGTTGTGGGATGAAGACTGCCGCTACTTGTAGGTGCGTGTAGAAGATTATACAGACGACGTAGAGTTGTTAATTGTAGTTGATTGTAGATGGTTGTAGTTCGCTGGTTCGTCGTAGAAATTGCAAAATCGTATCAATATTTTGTTAAACTACTTGCAAGGCGTCGTGTGATGACTTCTAAATCAGCGTGATGATCGTGGAGACGGAGGGGCTGGTTGGAGAGAATTGTCAGGAGCTGGTTGTGTTGTTGGTTGTGAGTTTTTTTTTTTTTTTTCAATCTTGATATTTTGTAGGAATTCACTGTTGATTCGTAGACGAGGTTCGTATACGTTCGCTGCTACCAAATGTCATAAAAAGACTTTGTGGTTCCTTTGTGGTTGAGTTATATATATATTAGACTTGTGGACGAGCGGTTATTATACTGGAGTAGCTTGTAGTAGATAATCTTCTTTCCCATGTGTCATGTAGTGACAGGAGAGGTAAAGAATAGTATGGGACTATTTTTATTTGTCTTGGAAATATTAACAAGTCTCTCACACAGAGCGAAGTATAGAGTCCAGTCCCACTAGCTATCTCTCTGTCTCGCTCTCTCTGTCTCTCTCTCAAGTTGCCAAGCCCTTCTCCCCGCGACCTGTCTCTTCTAAGGCCTGTCTCCTTCTGCTCCTGCCTGTTCTGTGGCTAACCTCCCTCTGACCTCTCTTTCCTAAATTCTGGTGAAACAGGAGACGTATCACGTGTGTTCCTTGTGAGTGGAAAGTTCTAGAAGCCTGTGTGTGAGTATGTGTGTATGTGTGTGTATGGTCACTAGGCGCTGTCGTGTGCCTATAAAGCATTCCTTGAATTAAGAGTGTGTAAGCATGTTTAGCATTGCTCGATTCTCGCAGACACAATACCTTCTCATCATCTGACTCCCTGCTTCTATCTGTCTCTCTATCTATCTATTTATCTATCTATCTATTATGATTTGTAATTATAATATGGAGTCCTAACACACACACACACACACACACACACACACACACACACACACACACACACACACACACACACACACACACACACACACAGACCCCTTCGAGATCACTTTTTTTTTTATACTTCCTGCAGTTATTAAACCAGAATACCAGGCCAGGACGCTGATTTCCGTTCTATGTACCATTTTTGCACTTACTTATCCAGGAAAGTCTGTTTTAGGGTATGCTTGTTTTCCTAGTATCTGGTTAGGTTAGTTTGTTAGGTTAATCACTTAGGTTAGGCTAGGCTAGGTTAAGTTAGGCTAGAGTAAAAGTCAGAAAAAAAGAGGGGGGGGGGAAGAATGATCATCCTGGGAAAATCAAACTTAGCGTATATTGCACAAATGGTACACAGAAGGGAACTGGAGGGGTGGACACAAGGGCCGTATACTGGTTGGTTGTAGAGACTCCCCACCACCTCCTCATCACAACGGGGTATTCCACCGTAGTATTATCTGGGATCTCATATGCCGAATATACTTCCTTATTAAAGGCACGTGAATAATATGCACGAGTATACCAAGATATAGTATGCAAAATGTATTATTAGGCCACTGTGTTGGGAAGTGCTGTAAGGCGATGGTAATATCCCTCCAATGAAAAAAACCAAAATGAATACAGTGGAGACAAATTACTCTTCACAGTTCACATCTGAATATCGATGATATGGACGGTAAAGCTTAACCTAAAGAATGGGTCTGACACATACATACATATATACGCACGTGAGTCTGACACATATGTACATTCATACATGGATACGCACGTGTGTGTGTGTGTGTGTGTGTGTGTGTGTGTGTGGCGTTTAAGGCTGCATCATATAATGGATGTACCGACTGTCACTGCTTCGTCAACAACACATTAAGCTTTGATGGAGGCGGTAGCTGGGTCCTAATGGACCCAGGTTCGAATCACGGCTGGGGCAGGGAATATTCGAAGGTTTTGGACTTCATAAGGCAGACTTTACTCATGTACCAGAAGACCCACTGATATGTCATAAAAATATCCCGCTAATACCAATACAACAGTCCTGTATAAGACAACCCTAGCATGTATTCAGTATAGACAGTGAATGTTAGCGCCAAAGTGGTCGCATGTGTAGGTGTATGGTATGTAGAACTACCGGGCATGGAAACAGGCTGTGAAGCCAATGCCCAGAGCCGGACACATAAGTAAAAAAAAAAAAAAACACGTTAAATGTACAATACACTCTGGAACTGTTTCATTATCAGAGCTTCGGCTGATGCTGCCAGCTTGCACATATTCGTCGGTGTTAGTGAGAAATAAAAAGGGTAAAAAACTCATTAGTTATTTACTTAGGTTTTATTAAATAAATGAAATATTTTTCTGTACCTACTAAAACGCGGGTTTGTTTTACCATCTTTTCCAAATTACTAACAAGAAGGATGGATATCTTATCTTTTGCCAGTATCTTTTGCTTGTTGTGCAGTTAATCACAGTTAAATCTGGTAAAACAAATCTAGCACCGTATCACATAACAATACAGTAAATGATAATGATATACTAATACCATCTACTTCAAAATGTGGATGGGTGATAAATAATGATAAAGACTGCATGCGTTGTCTTCATTCTGTGGATGCTTTTTTGCCTTTCTTTTCTTTCTTTCTTTTTCTTTGAGTGAGTGGGTGCTGGAGAGGAATACCTTCATGCGGTGGCATCGATGTAATCAGTCAGCTCCACTGACTGGTTTCACAAACGTTCCTCAGCTCTTTCCCTGTCTCCCACTAGAAAAAGAATGTTGGACTGCAGGAGGGGGACTCGCTCAACCTGCAGTCCACTGGGTTCATATTTAGATGAACGTGGAGCTACGACTACAATTACTTTTACCTCTACTGATTCAAGTGAGGATTCTATACACCTGCAGCATATTCCCTTGGTGACCTAATAAATATTGTACCGGTAGCTATATTTCTTATCACATCCTGATCTATATATCTATATGCTACGTTGCCTGTGTCGTCTGATGCTGACAATTATTCGTTTTTTTTTTTTTCCACTGATTTTAGCATACTCTCTTCCTAGCTTGTACTCCCATTTCTGTGTTATTAATTTCTTTACTTGTTCATATTCTGTTACATGACATTTCTGAAGTTGAACTCCACCTTCCATTTTTACTCCACTCAGCTTTGTATTGTTAACTTGGGGGTCTCTGCAGCAGAAAGCAATATTTCTAATGGGTCTTGAGTTTTTTCCATCACTTGCAAACATATGCAAGTAGCTGTCTGTCTCAATGTTGCCGTCATTGGTGCCGTTGCATTATACACACTTTTTGTTTCAGTATTTTTATATATGTACTGCACATTATAAAAGGAAACCATACTCTGACCATTTCATTCAGAAGTGATACACAAACACTGTAACACATGAAGAATCTTTTTAGCAAAGCTCACACAAGTCGACTATTCTTAGTAACTGGTAACCAATGCCGCATTTCAGATTTTACTCACACAATATATATGATAACCAAGCACTTCAAAAATAGCTACACGATCATAATACTGCCCTTATATAGTTCATGCATGTCGTCACCGCCTACCAAAGCTTGACCTGTAATTTAAGGGAGGCGCCAACAGCACTCACTGTCACTGGAACTGCTGGAGCAACACTGAAAACCCAATGTGGGTCTTGTGTCACCGCACCGGGGCCAACAACGGCATCCCACTGTCTGTGCGAGATAAATTTCTCCAGTTAATTCTACCCGTATCAATCACACAGTTTTCAGAATGTTGAAAAGCACACAGAGTAAGTGTTATCTGGCCTGAGGAGGATTCTGTTACATAATACTGTATTATAGCATGAACTATGTACACTTCGAAGGCAGAGGGTGTTAATATCACAAAATTTTGCATATTTGAAAAAACGTCCTTTTTTTATTTTTTATTTTTTTTATTTAGGGTTCATAAATTGAATTCATAAACGCTTAAGAATGTTGGCAACGATAAATGCTGTGATATATTTGACAAGTCTCACTGGGTATTATCTTTTAGCTCGCACTGTCCCTCACTTTCCGATTCTTAGGGCTTCTCTGTGGCATTAAAAAAAAAAAAAAAAAGTTCACTTAACATGGAAACACTATCCAGGTTTGACCACTAAGTGAATGGTTTAAGTATGGTTGCTGTTTTAACTTGAATTTTAAGAAAATACGAGGAAAGAGTAACATGAAACTGTTTGTTAGATTTTGATACGTAGCCCAAAATAACATGAGAATATTAATCTAACTTTAGTCGTTGTGATTTTTGCAGCCAAGAATTATTAGCACGGAACTTTGAGTGTAATTTTATTCAGATCATATTATACAGTTAGAATTCTGCAGCATCAGTTTCGTAGTTAAGGAAAACAAAAATATGTAGCCTTAAATTGTCATTTCACCGTAATGCAAACAGAAAACTTAACTTAAGACTGATACAGTAATTTCAGTTTCAGTGATTTGTTTCACATAATAGTACAAAATAACTACTAGTGTAATTAGAGGATATCCAGACCATGGGCATAACATGTCTCTCCCACAGGTGAGGCAACAGAGGGTCGAGGAGGAAGCAATTAAGGTAAGTGTTGTGAAAATTGTCCGTGGTAAACACTGCAACCAAGGAGGCGTAATGACTGCCTTGAGACTGGCCTCCTTCCTCTTTCACCCTGTAGAATAGGGTCATCGAACTTTACTTAAATCAATGCTGATGTTGTCTAGTCATGCATGTATGGACGAAGGCAAAAGTAAACTTTTTGGTGCAATGGTTTTTGTAATGTTAGTTCAGGTCTTTTAGAATTTGGTGAGTTGGATGGGGAAGATAGAGATAATTGGATGGCATACGATACTATAATAGATGGAGATGGAGCACAATGGGGGAAGCATACCCTGTGAAAATGGGTTTTTAGGATGGATGGTAGTCGAGGCAGCCATGGTTGTGGTATTCGCCACATCAGAGCTGATATGGATGGAATAGATGGGCTGGGATGGCGGTGGATAGTGAGGCATGCTGGGAGAAGTACAGGCCTATGAAGTGAAGGTGAGTGTTGTATGTAGGCTGTAAAGCTGCAAATCCAATACGCTTGGGTAAGGCAGGACACTTTACCACTTGAAGATGGACCTTGTATTAGGAGCTGCAGTTGCCATGGAAAAACAGATTTATTTAAACGTTCGAGAAGCATAAAAGGATGAAGTGGTGGAGAGGGGCTGGAGAATGGGAGATAATGGTAGCCAGGGCAGAAAGATACCAGCACTCCCTCGTGATAACTGCAAAAAAAAAGGGGGGGGCATTGTAGGTTACAAGGTATGGGAGTGGACATGATTTTTCTAAATTTTCTCTGAACACCAACAGAGAAAGATTACACACACACACACACACACACACACAATACACATGAAGTGCGCTTATATTCCTTTCATGTTATGATGAGAGTAAAATGTCAAGTTAATGTCTGCTCTCCTGCAGGCAAACCACGTTTTCACCCGTCTTGTTTACTGCATTGTAACAGCCTAGCTCAATTTAGCAACCCACTACCACGCAGCTTGTAATGGCGTGGCGATACATATTGCCAAACTCTCTCTTTCTCTCTCTCTCTCTCTCTCATAGTTAATTGACCTTCGTAACAGCATATATATGTGAAAAAGAAATGGAGGCGGAGGATATTACTGGAAACGTGATAAAAACTGTTGAGTCAGGGATTGTAGGCAGGTAGGTAGGTAGGTCGGGAGAGAGAGAGAGAGAGAGAGAGAAGAGGGGGGAATGAGTGAATGAAAAGTAAGTCTGAGAGACGGCAGAGTTGGGGGTTAAGGAGAGAACTATTACACCTGCTGTAAGGATATTAATCCACGTCGCCTGAGTTTCCTTAATGTTGCTGTAAATCCAGCGCCATAAAGTAGGCGCTGCGTAAATCCACACCCTCACCCTTACCCTCACCCCTCACCTTTATCCCCACCCACACTCTCACTGATTTAATTCGATTACCCTCGTAATTGTAAGAAAACCAGTCCAGTAGATGTACAGAGGGGTAAAAATCTAATGATTCTCTCTCTCTCTCTGTTTCTCTCTCTCTCTGTTTCTCTCTCTCTCTCTCTCTCTCTCTCTTTCTCTCTCTCTCTCTCTCTCTCAACCATTCGTTAATTCTTACCTACTATAACATCAGTCCTCACCGCCCACAATCAGTTACAAAACTTTTAAATTAGTGGACAAAGTTAATGATCCACTCACTGTCAGCAAGGCAGCTTGGCCTTATCTACATACTGTACGTCTCATTTTAGTGTGCAAATAACCCCATTCACAATAGCAAACATCCTTAGCATCATCTTGACGTCCCATGTAAGATATTTCATCCCTCACCGTTCATCGTCAGCTTTGGCGTCTCGGAACTCTATCCATAGCCTATGTATACTGAATAACGACATGTATACTGAACACACGCTTTTCGCCAGCACTGATTTTGAACCCTTTATTTTAACACTGATATTGTACCACTCACTCACCACTGATACTTAACCACTCCCTCCAACACTGATACTGAACCACTCACTCTACCACTGATACTTAACCACTCACTCCAACACTGATACTTAACCACTCCCTCTAACACTGATACTGAACCACACACCCCAGCACTAATACTGAACCATTCCCTCTAACACTGATATTGAACCACACATCCCAACACTGATACTGAACCACTCACCCCAACACTGATACTGAACCACTCACCCCAACACTGATACTGAACCACTCACTCCAACACTCGTACTGAACCACTCACTCCAACACTCATACTGAACCACTCACTCCAGCACTGATACTGAACCACTCCCTCTAACACTGATACTGAACCACTCACTCCAACACTGATACTGAACCACTTACCCCAACACTGATACTGAACCACTTACCCCAACACTGATACTGAACCACTCACTTCAACACTGATACTGAACCACTCACTCCAACACTCATACTGAACCACTTACCCCAACACTGATACTGAACCACTTACCCCAACACTGATACTGAACCACTCACTTCAACACTGATACTGAACCACTCACTCCAACACTCATACTGAACCACTTACTCCAACACTCATACTGAACCACTTACTCCAACACTCATACTGAACCACTCACTCCAACACTCATACTGAACCACTCACTCCAGCACTGATACTGAACCACTCCCTCTAACACTGATACTGAACCACTCACCCCAACACTCGTACTGAACCACTCACTCCAACACTGATGCTGAACCACTCACTCCAACACTGATGCTGAACCACTCACTCCAACACTGATGCTGAACCACTCACTCCAACACTGATGCTGAACCACTCACTCCACCATTGATACTGAACCACTAACTCCAATCCCATACTTAACCATTTCAGTACTGAATTAAACCTCCATCAACCCTTACACATGCTTCACTACCATCAAAAATATTCTGCACAAAATTCAGCAGTTTTCCTTCCACACCATACATACATCACACATTCCATTATCCCTCCTGTTCACTTTGTCATTCGCTTTTGCCAGATCCATGAATGTTATGAATATCTAAGTCCTCTCTTGCATTAGCTACTGTTTCCTTCGATATAAATATTTCTTTCACACATCCCAAACTTTTGTGGATTCCTCCGTATGTGTCATTTATTTTGTTTTTATTTTTCATTCTGTGCCATTATTTTTCCATGCTCATTTCCTACAACACTCAGCATTATTTCATTTTTGTTTATTCTTTTCGGCAAACTATATTTCGTACACCATTTTCAGACACAATCCTTTATTTTCACTCCACTTGTTCAGGTCCATTCATCCAGGCATTTTATTTGATACAACCTTTGAATTACACACACGCACCTCTGCATTTATCGTTTTGCATATTCTTTGTCAGCACTACTGGTTTTCCATTTTTCAGCCTCGCATTATTATCTATTTGTCTGTCTATCTATTGCCAGACGCCTTAATCCTGTAAGGAGTGGTCACAAACAGATCGCCTCCATGTCGCCCTGTACCCTGCCATTTCACTGCCCTGCTTCCAGCTCACATCCCCCTGTCTCATATACCTCCCCACTCCATCCCTTCATCTCATCCTTGGCCTCCCGCACACTCTCCCCCCTCCACCTCACTCACATACACTCTCCTCGTCAGTCTCTCACTCTCCAGCCTCTCCACATGGTTAAACCACCTCAGTGTGTTTCTCCTAACGCTTTCTGTCACATCCACATCCGCACCACAACACTCTTACACACCCTCATTTGTCAGTGTGTCTCTGCATGTGACTCCACAGGCTTCTCTCAGATAACTTATTTCCACTGCTCTCACTCTTGACTTCCATACGTTAGAGTTGGTATCGCAGTACTGCCATGTAGTAACTTTTCATTTCCATGCTAACTTCCCTGTATCTTATCACTGGTTTCAAGGATAATGATTATCATTATTATTACTTATTATTATTATTATTATTATTATTGCCATTATTATTATTATTATTATTATTATTATTATTATGAAGTACGTGAAAGGGTACAGCAGGGAAGGAAGGTTGTTGGCACACTGAAAGCAGTGATGAGAAATAGGGAGGTGAGTATGGAAGTTAAGAAGTCCCTGCATGATGGTATTGTGATCCCTACCCTGACGTATGGAAGCGAGGCGTGGACCTTGCAAGAGGGGAACAAGTCAAGAGTGAGAGCAGTGGAAATGAGCTACTTCAGAGGAGCATGTGGAGTGACGTGGAGGGACAGGTTGACGAATGAAGAAGTGAAGGAACGTTGTGGGGTAGATGTGGATGTGGTTGAAAAGATTAGGAGAAATACACTGAGGTGGTTTGGACATGTGGAGAGGATGGAGAATGAAAGACTGACTAAGAGGGTGTATTTAGGTGCGGTGGAGGGAGGGAGAGGGAGAGGTAGACCGAGGATGAGGTGGAGGGATGGAGTTGAAAGGTATATGAGGGAGGGGGGGTGAGTTGGGGGGAGGGGAGTCAAATGGTGGGTGACAGAGTGACTTGGAGGCGTTTTGTCTGCGGCCACCCTTTGCGGGATTAGGGCGTCGGGCTATAGATAGATAGATAGAGATAGATTATTATTATTATAATTATTATTATTATTTTATTATTATTATTATTATTATTATCATTATTATTATTATCATTATTATTATTGTTATGTAGATAGATTGTTGTTTTTATTGTTATTATTATTATTATTATTATTGTTTTTATTATTAGTATTGTTTTTTTAGTAGTAGTAGTAGTAGTATCTTTTTTTTTTAATGTCCGACTCTGGGCATAGGCTTCACAGCCTGCTCCGAAGGCCCAATGGTCCTACTACATACCGTACACCGCTACATGTCACCACTACGGCGCTAACACCCACCGTCCATATTGAATACATGCTAGAGCTGTCTCATACAGGACTGGTGAACTGATATTAGCGGGGGTATTTTTAAGGCATGTCGCCGGGTCTTCTGGTAGATCAGTAATGTCTGATTGTATGAAATTCAAATCCTTACACTGTTCCCTACCCCAGTCGAGATTTGAACCTGGGTCCGATAGCACTGCAGGCCACCTCTCTGCCGATTGAGCCACCGCCTCTCCCCAACATATTTATATTCTCCAGCACCTGATTCCTTCCTTATGCCGAGTCTGATCCAAGCACAGTAGTCACTGCTCTTCTCTCGTCATTCCCATTCATCTAATTTTCGAGGTAGTCTGTCCAGCTGCTTCTCTTTTCTGTGCCGGTTATTGGCATTACTGCATTTGCATTGCTTTACATATTTTTACATTTATTTATAGTTTCGCACCTCTTTCCAGGATAGTGTCTAGTTTCTTGAGAGGTATAAGCTATAATATAAATATTTTTTTTCAGTTCTTCTGTCTCTTTGCTAATCTTTTTACACCTATTTGTTCAATACATATTTTTTTTTATTTCACCTCAGCTCCATTTTTGCATCCACTCCAGCCACTCCTGTCCTCCTCCTCCTCCTCCTCCTCCCACTTCTTCATCAATATTTACATGCTACCAAGCTGCTCTTTTTATCATTGCCAACCAAACAATTCTCTGTAAGCACCCCACATATTGCCTGGATGAATGATCTTGAATTTGGCTCTCTCTTATTTTTTTTTTTTTTTTTTTTTTTTCTTGGAGGGAACCATCTTGCTGGCTTCATGCCTTTGGTTCCTTCTTCCTTGCACACACACACACACACACACACACACACACACACACACACACACACACACACACACACACACACACACACACACACACACACACACACACACACACACACACACACACACACACACACACACACACACACACACTAATTTGTAATCCCTACTTGATATTCAGATTCTCAAACCACCACCAGTTTCTCTCTCTCTCTCACACACACACACACACACACACACACACACACACACAAAATCCATATATTGCCAGTTCATTGACCCTCAATCTTCTACTATCTTTCTTCACATTGATCTACAGTAGTTTGTTTCCCAGTGTCTTCGTTGTTCTTTTTTCACATAGGGTACACGTCTCATTCGTTCATACTCTTCTCATTACACCTTGTACTACAGCTGAAGTGACTGGAAGAGGCTGGCCAGGAGAGGGTGTGTGAGGGAGGTAGAAGGGACGAAGGGAAGGCGAAAGACCGAGGATGAGGTGGAGGGATGGGATGGAGGCGTTTATGGAAGACAGAAGTGCGATTTGGAAAGAGGGCAGCCTGTTGAAGGAGGATCGGGTGATATGGAACTGAGTTATTTGTGGGTAAACATATCAGGACTGGCGTCTGGTTAATGAGAGAGAGAGAGAGAGAGACGCTGTATGATCAGATTGTGTTTGAGTTGATTCTTGACATGTGCGAAATCCTCAGAGTTATCAGTGTTTCCACGCGTTGCCAATACGATAAGAGATAACCCACCCAGACCCAACCTAACCAGCTTAACCGTGAAGCAGTGTATCTGTGATGTAACTATTCAGTCAGTTATTTACCACCATATCGCTTATCTCCTGACAGTGTGGATGCACCGCGGATCTTCCTTTGTGCACAAATGGCGGCTTTATCCTTCTGTACAATGCTTCTCTCACGAGTATCACAGCTTTCAGTTAGCTTTTACCGTATCTTCTGTCACAGTTTTCAATTAGCTTTTACCTAATTCTGTCAAAGCTTTCAGTTAGGTTTTACCTAATTCTCTGTCAAAGCTCTCAGTTAGCTTTTACCTAATTCTCTGTCAAAGTTTTCAGATAGCTTTTATCTAATTCTCTGTCAAAGCTCTCAGTTAGCTTTTAGTATGTGTTCCATCAGCGCTCTCATTTTTCGTCAGACCTGTTTACCTCCTATTCTCACACGTACTGAAGCAGAAGAATGAAAATGGTGTGGTAAAATACAGACCTGTCCCTTGTACGATCATGACCAAACTTGACCATAATTTTGTCGTATACACACACCAACCCAGTGATGTCATTATTGCTTCCCCTTGATGTGTTTATTCAGTTTAGGATAAACGTTTGTAAACAGAGGGTTAAGTACAGGCTTCATAAACCCCTTCACTACTGGTGCTGACTCTATACAGCTGAATAAAATCGTCTGGAAGCATCAAGAATAAACTATATCTGTACAGGCGGCCCGTAGATAGCGCTTCACTAGAAACTCGCCTGATCGTATTGTAGTAGGGACGGCTGAGTCTGCTGGTGTGGGCGTGGGCGTGGCAGTGGCAGTAGGAAATGACTAAATAATGCAGGGTGGACATTGATAACGCTAACTTAGCCGCCTATCTAACACACGAAAAATCCTCAAGTAGGGTAGAGGAGCAGCGTCATTTATGGACCACCATGTACAGACAGACAAACAGGTTAAACGAATACATAGCGGAAAAATCAAACCATCAGAAAAACGCACTGGTGGAGATCGGGTTTTCACTGTATATCGCCAGTTGTAGATGTTCTTCAGACGGCACTGGGAAGAAGGTTGTTTCTTTGCCTGTACCTGATGGTGTTGAAGGGGATATTGCGTCCTGGTGGGTAAGGCAGTGATTGGTGATGCCCGGGGACGCTGACTGCCTCTGATTGGCTCCACCCACACCAATATTGTTTTTGGAAATATTATTATGTACGGAGCAATTGTGGAAGGCATTGGTGATGGGGTAGAGGTTATGGCACATGGTGGTGGTTTGAGGCAAGAGTGGTGGTGGTGGTTGGTTTTGTAGGGCTGGTTTTGGGTAGTAGTAGTAGTGGTGGTGGTAGCGGTGGCGACGGTGGCGGTGATTATAGTCATGAAGGACTGGACAAGACAGAGCTGGTGTAAGAGGTATTGTGGTGGTAATGATGGAGGGACAAGCACAGAGCAGGGCAGATTGGTATAATAGGCATAGCGGTGGTGATGGTGGTAATGGAGTGGAAAGGACTGGTGTGAGCGGTATGGTGGTGGTGGTGGTGGTGGCATGGGCGGGGCTGGTGTGAGCGGTATGGTGGTGATGGTGGTGGTGGTGGCGTCGGCAGGGCTGGTGTGAGATGTATGGTGGTGGTGGTTCTGGTACTGGAGTGGGAAGGGCTGGTGTGAGCGGTATGGTGGTGGTGGTGGTGGTGGTGGTTCTGGTACTGGAGTGGGAAGGGTTGGTGTGAGCGGTATGGTGGTGGTGGTGGTTCTGGTACTGGAGTGGGAAGGGTTGGTGTGAGCGGTATGGTGGTGGTGGTGGTGGCGTGGGCAGGGCTGGTGTGAGTTAAAACACTGTTAAAAAGCCCTGAGTCTGGTGGTGCAGGTGCGGGTTATGTGCCTAATAATGGAGAAAGTTCCCTCCTTTGTAATGCACTCCAGTATGCTCGCATGCATGAATGTAAATGTATGACACACACACACACACACACACACACACACACACACACACACACACACACACACACACACACACACACACACACACACACACACACACACACACACACACACACACACACACACACACACACACACACACACACACACACACACACACACACACACACACACACACACACACACACACACACACACACACACACACACACACACACACACACACACACACACACACACACACACACACACACACACACACACACACACACACACACACACACACACACACACACACACACACACACACACACACACACACACACACACACACACACACACACACACACACACACACACACACACACACACACACACACACACGGTTTTAATACCTTCACATGAATGTTTTGATACTTGTAAAGTCACACACACATGGAGGCTCCACTATTCATATATCCATCTGTCTGTCTGGCATTCAGTCCTTTACATCAGCAGGAGGGTAAGGACCACTTATTTCTTGAGGGTTTCGTCTCTTCGATTAATTTCGGTAATATTAAGATGTTTGCTTTCTTTGTTTGTAGCAGGAATGGCAGCCAATTTGATGACAAGGTTGGAAGTATGTATGCGTGTGTGCGCGTGTGACCGAGTGCTTGGCTCATCCACCTGATGGTGATTTTCCTTTATTTTCATCTTGAAATTGCTTCTGTCTGGCAACATCTAATGTAATGAAGCACTAGCGTACCCCAGAGGCGAGGCGGCCACTTGTTTTTGTTGCCCTCTTAAATTTGTTATCGCAGAATTCAGGGTTGAGATTCTTTTTTTTCCAGGTAACTGATTGAATATCTTTGGTCACACATCGTCAGTATATCACCAGAGGAGTTCCTGCCTTACTCTCAGTTACATTCCTTATCGTTTTTAGTGGAACTTATTAAAGCTACATGACAAAGGAAAAACAAACAGGCATTTTGTTAAAAATTAGTTTTTTAACCAAGGTTTTTATTCAGTGTGTCAGATACAAGGATTTGTAAGCAAGCAGGCTCCCCTCAGCTAGCTGGCAAGAAAAAGTGAGAAGTTCCATGGAGCATAGAAAAGCTGTCATGTGAATATCATGGAAATGGATCGCTGGAAATCATCTTGTACATTTTCTTAACATGTAAGGGAAAGTAGCATCATCAACCATTTGGTTATTTTTGTTATAATACTCTTACCCAGTGATTCCAAAAGTCGTCTCGTGAAGTGAGTAAAACCATATACCGGTAGCAGCGGTAGGAAAGAAATGTGAAAGGTTTCCACAAAATCTCTCTGGGTTCACAAACTTTCTTGCATGTAAATGGCTTAGCATTAGTGAGATACAGTTTTCTTTTTCTACATGAGAGAGTAACTTCTGATCTTTTGTTTTAGGTTACCTTATAATACTTCATCTCATTATATTAAACCATTTATATGCAGTGCATTTTTGTAAACCCAGCTGGACTTTGTGGACAACCTATATAAGATCATTGTACCTAAGTTTATGGAAATTGTTTCTGATACTATTTGTTTTTTGTTCACTTGATATTATCAGTGCTTCATTCAATAAGATGCAAACTTATGTTTGATTTTTTTTTTTTTAATCAATCTATGTTCCTTACCCGTAGATCTAGGATGTGACACGGTAACAGCCACTTCCGTGTTACCTCTTCGGAGAGTGGGAGGGTCCGACGACAGACAACGGTAATCCAGATCACTTAAGCAGCACGAGACCAGCCTACAGCTGGCTGCATTTTACCCAAAGGAAAACAACAACAATATAAGCACGCGTTGCTCTCATACTCTGGTGTCTGATGACGTAGGTTAAAATTTCCCGCCACCTTCGGAATTCCAATGCAAGTCAGTCATCATCACACGTCAGGGGTGTGCTCCAATTACCTCAGCTTTTTATATAAAACTGGTACTGTCAATGCGAGGAAATATGAAAATTACCTTTACTGGTAGCAATGGAACTTTAACAAACAATGGTTCTTAAATTCACTGTGGAATAATACTGAAAATCAATAAAAAGATCGTGTGTACAAGCGATTCATAACGAGGACTAAGTATACACTTACGTTAGTATGACTCCACTTTTTACCTTAACAGTTTTGGTACGTTTATATAATATTTTGAGAAGTGTGCTTGCCCCGGAAGATTAAATTGTGATGTTGAGTCACTGCTCACCGAAAGTACACTTATGCTTGCAACGCAGCACGTGATGCAATGAGTTGGTGGTAATCGGTATGCAGCACCGACACGCTCCTTACCTCGCCATGTGATGCAATGACGTGATGGTATGCAGCACCGACACGCTCCTTGCCTCGCCATGTGATGCAATGACGTGATGGTACCAGCACCGACACGCTCCTTGCCTCGCCATGTGATGCAATGACGTGATGGTATGCAGCACCGACACGCTCCTTGCCTCGCCATGTGATGCAATGACGTGATGGTATGCAGCACCGACACGCTCCTTGCCTCGCCATGTGATGCAATGACTTGATGGTATGCACCACCGACACGCTCCTTGCCTCGTCCCGTCTGACTCCTCAAGGTGCTTTGACCAGGGAAAATATCAGGCAAAATTGCGAGTGCTGAGTTGAATGAGAGTGAAAAGTATGTATTGAGGGTGCTAAGGCTGCAGTGCGTGTGGACAATAAACTGAGTGAATATTTCTATTAGAAGATTGGGTTGAAACAAGGATGTGTCATGTCTCCATGGTTGTTCAATCTGTATATGGATGGGGTTATAAAAGGGATACAAGGTAGGGCAGTGGATGTTGGAGTCGCCCTAATGAGAGAGGGCAGTGTTTGGAGACTCCCTGTACTGTTGTTTTCAGATCGATACTGTGTTGTTAAGTGAAGATGAAGGGGAGCTGCAAGGCTTGGTGGATGAGTTGGGAGAGTGTGTAAGAAACGGAATCTAAAGGTGAATGTAGGGAAGAGTAAAGTTGTTGTCTTAGAGAGAAGTGAAGTCAGTGAATGTACAGTAAAGTTGGATGGGGAGGAAATGGAAAATGTGTGTACTTTTAAGTACTTGGGTAGTGTGATGAGTAAGGATGGAAGTTTGGAGGGTGAAGTGCTTGAAAGGGTACAACAAGGAAGAAAGGTTGCTGGTTCCTTGAAAGCAGTGATAAGAAACAGGGAAGTGAGCATGGAAGTGAGAAAGTATTGTGATACCAACTCTAACGTATGGAAGTGAAGCTTGGACCTTGTTGGATGGACACAAGTCAAGAGTGAAAGCAGTGGAAATGAATTATTTGAGAGAAAACATGTGGAGTCACCTGGAGAGACAGACTGACAAATGAGGATGTAAGGAGAGTTGTGGTGTGGATGTGGATGTGATAGAAAGAGTTAGGAGAAACACAGTGAGGTGGTTTGGCCATGTGGAGAGGGAGAGGATGGACAGGGAGAGGATGGAGAGTGAGAGACTGACGAGGAGAGTGTATGCGAGTGAGGTGGAGGGGGAGAGAGAGAGGGGGAGGCCACGAATGAGATGGAGGGATGGAGTGGAGAGGTATATGAGGGAGGGGGGTGTGAGCTGGGAGCTGGGCAGTGAAATGGCGGGGGACAGGGCGACGTAGAGGCGATTTGTTTGTGGCCACCCCGTATGGGATTAAGGCGTCTAGCAATAGATAGATAGACAGACAGAGTTAAAGGTGATAACTTGGTGAAGCAGCGGATGTTGTGCCCGTCTGTCCCCGCCCGTGTGTCACCTGGCTCTGTGTACTTACCTGAGCTGCCAACACCAGGTATTACTAACTGTGGGTCGTATTGTAAGTGGCATAGGAAGCTGCCAACACCAGGTATTACTAACTGTGGGTCGTATTGTTTTTTTGTGTGTGTGTGTGTGTGTGTGTGTGTGTGTGTGTGTGTGTGTGTGTCCGACTCTTGCTTTGGCTTCACAGCCTGTTCCCAAGGCCCAGTAGTCCTCCAACATAATATACACCTCCACATGTCACCAATTCGTCACTAACACCCACCGTCCATACTGAATACATGCTAGGGCTGTCTCATACAGGACTGGTGTATTGGTATTAGTGGGAGTATTTTTACGACATGTCGGCGGGTCTTTTGGTAGATCGGTAAAGTCTGCTTTTATGAAATTCAAATCCATAAACTGTTCCCTGCCCCAGCGGGGATTTGAACCTGGGTTCGGTAGGGCTGCAGGCTACCTCTCTACCGATCAAGCCACCGCCTCCCCCAAGTGGCATAAAAAGCTACCAACACCAGGTATTACTAACTGTGTGTCATACTGCAAGTGGTATAGGAAGCTGTGCAGCACCTTTTCCTCAGCGATTTACATCTGCATATTACACCACAACATTCTCCTGCGCGTCATTGATGCAAACTGTCGCGATATTAAAAAGATATTATTTAAATGAACGGGAATTGAAGGTGCATTATGCAAAACGAATCGCTTAGGAATAGGTGCTACGAGCCTCTAACACCACCCAGTATACCTGTAGGGTCCTGTGTAACCCCTCATGTGTCACTACTCCCGTGTCCTTTAACACATGTTGTTGAGAATACGGCACCAAGACACACCGGCCAGACACACCAACCTCTGACATACTAAACTGACGGAGGTGGAGGCGACGAGAGGGCAGGGGTGGAGAATATAATGAGGGAGATGAGAGGGAAAGGGAAAGAAATGACAAAGAGAGGAAAGGAAAGTGGAATAGGTAAGGGAATTATGAAGGCAAAACGAGAGATATGGCAGGGAGAGAAAGAACGAGGAAGGGAAACGTGAAAGACAAAAATGGGAGATACGAGAGAGAGCGAAGGGGTGAAGGAACAAAAAGGGAGAGTATAAGGAGCAGGTGATAAGGAAAAGAAATTACACTGAGAGGGAAAAGAAATGAATGAGGAAAAGGGAAGGAGATAGGACGAAAAGCAGCTGACATTATGAAGGTGTTAATTAATACCAGTGTAATATTAATACCAGTGTAATAATTATAACTCCTGTTTAGCATTCTGATGGTTATTGAATCCACTAGTCGGTAACAGTTAAATTTTCATGTGTTTCTGCTTGTTACATTTCATTGCTTTTGCAAACCAGGAAGCTCCCTCCCCAACCCCACCCCTGTATGAATGGGAGACAAAATAGCCATGAAAGACTATAACCTTCACCCCTCCGTCGTTACCTCTTTCCAACTTTCCTGCCGGTGTGCCGCTTGCAAAAGGCAGTAATACATGCACTTTTGTCAGCAACAGCCAGCAGATACAGCTGTAAGTGACTGTGTTTCCGTGCACATTGACGTGGTAATAACATCAATGAAAATGAGTGAAAACGTGATTTATTTCCGTATGAAAAAAAAAAAATGTATTTGAGAACATAACAATCTGAAACATTGTTTGTGCGGCTGAAGAACGGCTCCCTCACAACACAATATTACAAATTGTATTTGAAATATTATTTTAGTTTTATGGTCGTTTCGTGCTGGCTTTATTGGGCGCAGGGGAATGGTGGCGGCTGATATTACACCAACAGCTATTATCTGGAAACTTGTTGGGGACAGAGGGTTCTTGACCCAAGTTTGGTGCTACGCTCACCTGACCTAAGCCCTCACAGTGTTTTATTCTCTCTCTCTCTCTCTCTCTCTCTCTCACACACACACACACACACACACACACACACACACACACACACACTAGCATCACATTATCATCAAACCCAGACACCGAAGTTTTCCCTGCCCACACAGCAACACAACGCTCAGAGTCAGACGGGGCATAGAGTGTAAACACTAACCTTCATTATTTGAGCATCATTACAAAGGCACCAACAACAACATTAAGTCCCACCTGTATCCCGTGTGTGTGTGTGTGTGTGTGTGTGTGTGTGTGTGTGTGTGTGAGTGAGAGAGAGAGAGAGAGAGAGAGAGAGAATTTAAAGAGTAATGAGATGGATGATGAGGAATGGACCAAATCGGAACAAATAATGAGGCTCAGTGAATGTCAGTGAACCCGTGGACGGTCTTCCCCTCACGTGACTTGCACTGGTATAAATAAATTATTATATTCGTAAAGCACTGGTAACAATTCACCTTCGTTGTGAGGATGTGAACCGTTTGTAGTGCAGTGGGTGACTTCGGTATTATATCAGGGTTACTGGCAGATGATTCTATTAATGTGAGAGAGACCCATAGCAGACAAGGGTTATATCATTACCTCCATTAACCCTTTGTACGCCAGGATGTCACTCATTAGTATTCTTTTAACGTATTACAGACGTTTTAAGTCTGAGGAAAAGGATTCGTGCTGGACAAGTGATCTACGAAGACTATTTTTTATTCTGCAAATCAGAATAAAAACGTTGGGTCTGGTTAGTACTTGGATGTGGTGACCGCCTGGGAACACCAGATGCTGTTGGCATCCCTACGTGTCGAGTGGGGTTGGTGGAGGATTAGTGCCCCTCCCTGTAAAACAATTAACTCTAAGCCGTTGGCCACCCCGTTTGGGATACATGGCGTCTGGCAATGAATGAATGAATGAAAAAAATCAGAAGGTAGAGAAACACTTCAGATCCTTTAAGACGCCTTGGTGATCTGATGGCAAAAGTGTGGGACCAGAGAAGGTGGTGCGTTAACGTACTGTGGAACGAATCCAAGAGGTGGCCGGAGGACTTCAATTATGTAAACGCTGGCGGTACGGTGGTCTCCCACACCTTAAATGATCTGGATCATGAGTAACCTTGCCTCGGACCTACCTATGGACAGGGCTTTCTTGGATCTGAGGGGCTATGAAGGGATTGGCTGTGTTTTATCATTTACCTCCGCCGAGAGGTTTATGTTTTTGCCCGCCTTGGTTGGTTTGTCTGTTTGTCCGTTTGTGTGCCAGCAGGATTACTCAAAAAGTTATGAGCCGATTCTGCTGAAATGTTTTTGGTGGGTAGGGTATGGCCCATGGAACAATTGATTAGATTTTGGTTATGATCCGGAACTTGTTGTCAGCTTGTTCACACCGTATCTCCAAAAGTTCTCAATGAATTTCAATGAAATTTGGTGGAAAGTGGGCCATGGGCCAAGACAGAACTGATTAAATTTTGGGACAGATCCGGATCCCGATTCTGCAGTGACGGAGGTATGTGCTCTCTGAGTGCTTTTTAGTCAGTAGATGTGTTCCTGAGCCAAATACAGCATTCCGCGAGTAGCAAGAACGAAGTAAATAGGGAATTTATGTACTTTATTACTACGGAGGTTTTCCTAAGACAAATACAGCACTTTACGTGTAACAGGAACAAAGTCAATAAAATAATCATCACAAAGGGCAGATATAATTAAGACTGATATTAAACTGTTTGAGGTATTATTATGGTCAATAGTTTTCCCTGGTGGTTCAGTCCTCTCCGGCCACTTCTGCCAACACTGTGGCACTGGCAGCAGTAAAGCCAAAGGTCAACGTGACGTCCTTTGTTTACAGTTTTTTTTTTTCTAAGTGATGGTATACATTGCATTACTTACCAAAATGAATTATTGTCATTACTTTGTGGGGAATCGTTGGTGCCAATATAGAGTCGTGAGGCGTTGGATAGCTCGTTGTGGGGTTTTAACTTGAGGTGGGTGCTGCTCTGTCTCCTTTGCCCCTCTGTCTAGCTTGTAAGTGGAGGTGAGAGATAGACACTTTTGGGTTACGGGGTTTAATGTGACACAGTTATATCGCTGTGTGATTGACACAGTGACGGACCCACATACTGTCAGCGTGACGGCGAACCTCCTACACTATCCTGTCTCCTAAGCTTCCTTCTGCTTTCTTTGGTTCACCGACTATCATCTCCGATTTCTGGGAATATATACTACTCGACCCTCCTCCCTCAACAACTCCCCCCTCCCTTAGTGACCCCCACTCCCACTGTCCTCCAACCCATTCCACTTCCTCCATAACCCCCCTCCCCTCTCGCCCCAGTATATGCTGTATATCGCAACCAAAGTTCCTAGTGAAAGGAGGAAAAAAATGCACTCACTCTCTGCCGTAAGACACTCCTGCAGCGACACACACACACACACACACACACACACACACACACACACACACACACACACACACACACACACACACACACACACACACACACACACACACACACACACACACACACACACACACACACACACACACACACACACACACACACACACACACACACACACACACACACACACACACACACACACACACACACACACACACACACACACACACACACACACACACACACACACACACACACACACACACACACACACACACACACACACACACACACACACACACACACACACACACACACACACACACACACACACACACACACACACACACACACACACACACACACACACACACACACACACACACACACACACACACACACACACACACACACACACACACACACACACACACGTGCATTCTTCACTGTTATCATACAACATGGGTCTGCAGTGGCTTCTACAGTTTGGATTTCAATATTTTTTTTATTTCAAGGTTTCTATTCCATGTCACGGCAGCAAAAACGCAGTAACTACAAAATCGCAGAGTATTAGTAACCGTTTCTTCACACTAGTACCTCTTAGTGGGAGTTGCGATGAAGATAAATGGGAAATTTAAGATAAAAATGGCGGCGGCGGCGGTGGTGGTGACGATAGCATCATCATCCAGAAACAAGCATAATTAACCTTTTAACGAGGACAGAACTCTTCATGATTGTATTACTGATCTCTGCAGACGCATATATACAATTAAGGAGGTGGTTCACATTATAAGGGATAATCAATGAACCAGTAACAGCCTAACGACGACACAACCTTACATCGTTGCTGCCTCCACACAATGTTATTCAGATTAGGAGATCCACCAAATGGTGAAGGGGTTAATGTTGGCTGCACCCAACCCTCCACCTCGAAAACGGTTTCCTAGGCTTTGCGTCTCATTAACTCTCCTCCTCTTACTGGCTCCCTTCAACTTCTGTCTCTTAGCCGCACTGTTGCATCTTTATCTCCTTCCTATCGCCACTTCAATGGACACTGCTCCTCTTAACTGTCTGCCTGCATCCCTCCACCTCTACGACGAACGCGTAGCACCCGTCTAGCAGCAAACTCTGATCCCTTTTCTGTCCAACTCTCTAATGCAAGAGTTAGCCGTTACTCCCAGTCCTTCATTTATGAAACAGGTCAACTCTGTCAGTATTTCCTGCTACCTATGATCTCCAGTCTTTCAAACGTAGTGTGTCCAGGCATCTCGAAATGATCGGTTCTTGAATTTGGCTCTTTCTTGTATTCTGTTTTTCTCTTGGAAGGAACAGTGGCCTTTGGTGCCTTAGCATGTATTCAATATGGACGGTGGGTGTTAGCGCCGAAGAGGTGACATGTGGAGGTGTAGAAGGACTACTGGGCCTTGGGATAGGCTACTGCCCCCGAGATATAGGCCCTGAAGCCTTTGCCCAGAGTCGGACACATAAAAAAAAATAATAATAATAATAATGTACCAGAGACCATGGTTAAGACAAAGAAAACGAGTGTGGTAGTGAAATAATATGGTACAGAAAGTGACACAGCTTGAAAGAGAACATGGCTTACCGTGGGGCAAAGTAACAGAGAAAGTGCCCCAGCGTGACAGAGAAACTGACCCAGCATGGCATGAAATGACTAAGTGTGGCACAGAAAGACCTGAATGTCAATTAAATATGACCGAAGTTTGAGATAATCAACCCGTATTTACTGCAGAGAAACTGATCCACAACTATAGGTGACAGAAAGGGACCTAGTTTGGCAAAGATGACCTGCTGCAACAAAGAAAGATGTGAATAAGATGAAAGTGACTTGAGACGGAGATTGTGATTTAAATATGGCAGATAAAGTGTCCTGAATGCAATCTTAGTGTGCCACAGTAAGTGACTTGAGCGTGGCAGATAAAATGACCTAAACGTGGCACAGAAAGTGACTAAGCGTGGCACAGAAAGTGACCTAGGCGTCTCACAGAAAGTGGCTTGAGCGAAGCACAGAAAGTGCCCGAAGCTTAGCACAGAATGGGCCCTGAGCGTGGCACAGAAAGTGACCTGAGTGTGGCACAGAAAGAGACCTGAATTTGGCACAGAAATTCAGACAAGCATATATTCACTTTCCTTATACATTCCCATACATTACTGTTATGAGGTGCGATAAGTCGTTACTATGCTTCAGGAACTCGTCGTCATTAGTACACATTATATTCATTTATTAGGAACAACTATTAAAAAAAAAATGGGGCACAAAGTCCATTGATTCCTGATAATTATATTCAGCATAATAAATATAGATTAAAATTCTTTTAATAACCATGCGAAAGTGAGACTCATTCTTAGTTATTATATTCTTACTTTCTATCGATAGTTTTCTTCTGTATAAAAGGACACTGCGGTTAAAAGGTTAAAAACAGTATCTTTTCACGACTGTGATGTATCTTAAAAAAAATTATCCTCAACGCAAAAGCAGTGCTTAATAAGAACATATAACATTCACTATATCTACAGACCATAAGAATGGAAGCTCAATGCAGACCCTTTGAGTAGGGTGCTGGGTAACACAAAAATGACATCTGGAACATCCAGTCTACCAACTTACCTTTCCTGCTGGGTATGTGGGTAACCACATCCCGTGGAGAGGGGCACACCACAGCACACTGTTTACTCCTTCTTTGTTTATACTGTTGCCTAAAACCACTGGACTGCTGATATCATGAGAGTTTTCTTCACACTATCCCTTTCCATGGCTCGGGGAAGAGCAGGGAATTGCCGTACAGCTATACACCAGATTGTCTGGCACACATACCCACGAAAAAAAAAAAAAAAAGGGGAGGAGGAACTTTTCATACTAAAAAAAAAAAAATAATAATTTCATTTTATTAGCACCAGAAGATATCAATCAGCGGGTGCGGGAGACTGACAAGCTACCGCTGGAAGTCTGACTCAAACCTTAACGTTAGGCTACACGGCGACATGATAACCAAGTTACCAGCTTCCATCCTGACACAGTCTCATTTCAGTTCAGATTACCTTAATTACCTCGGAATCATATTAATGGTCGGAAAAAATGGGAGGAGAGTAAGGGTGAAAAGGGAAATGAGGAACAGACAAAGAGAAGAGCAAGAAGAGATGTAGGGAAGTATAATGAGGGAAACAAGGGGCCGAGAGGAAGGGATGGGAAGGGTTTGGAAGGGAAAAGGAAGTTAGGAGGGGAAGGGACGGGTAGAGAGGGAAGGGCAGTAATAAGGATGTGGACTGAGAGATAAACAATGCGTCAAGTGGGAAGAAAGAGATAGAGAAGGGAGAGAGGGGAGGCACAGGGGGTATGGAGGAAGAGGACAGTCTCACAGATGAGAAGGGTTCGTCGAACCTCAAAAAAGGCGCCATCCTGCCTCCCTGAATCTTTGAGCAAGCGTCGTGCATTCGTTATTTCCAATGCTTCATTACTACAGCTGTCATTCATAATCATCCATATTTTCATACTTCCTTAGTATAATTTCCTTGGTCAAACTGATGCCATACTAACTTATGCTTTGCCAAATATCAAAAACTGTAGCTCTCTAATGTCTTGTCAAATTATCATCCGTATGCCCTTGCTGTGACGCACACCTTTCTGCCTATGATTACTTGTGTAAGTGGTGAGATACCAAAACAACAACGTCTATATATGGCCTCACTTGCTGTTCATCCTGTTTGTGTACCATTAACACCCACAGCACACAGCATGTCACCACAAGACAGTAAGCACCCGCATCACATACCATAAGCACCCACAGCACACAACATTTCACCACAACACAGTAAACACCCGTATCACATTACATCACATCATTGCATCACCAGCAAACATTCCCACAATTTACCAAAGCATTATAGGTGTACATACTAGGCATCATAACTCCTTAAATATATTGCTACATCATCACACAAATTATCGTAACACCTACCACATGCACACTCGTTATTTCAAAACCACTTACATCTAAAGACGTCACCTTAACACAAAGTAGCTAATAAGTCTTATAACACACTAATATTAAGCACTCACAACTTGTATTATTTTATCACAAGTACTCTAAAAAACGATAACACAAAGGCTGCTACTCTTATTATGAAGCACTGCAAGTGGACATAACTATCCCAACCTGTTTCTGATTCCCAGTCTTTGAGTCGGACTTTATTTTTCCATTCTTACCTTCTTTGAGAATTAGCTGGAAATCAGTACATAATCCTTCCCATTCCCGAGAGGCTGGTACATCTCCAGACCGCACTACCCATTCCACAGCTTAATACAGAAAGAATAATGAAGGGAAACCATGGGATGTATTTTCTGTGCCAGCAGGTTGCACTGGCTGCTGCTGGCTAAGTCCATGAACTGTAATTTAGGGAGGAAATATAGAACATAAATCTCACGTGACACGGCTTGACTGGGGCTCAAGTTACTTTCTGTTTTATGGCGCAGGAAGGGGAGGAATGTTGCGTAGGAGAGAATGCAGAAGTGAAGGCAGGGCGGGAAGGGAGGGGAAGTGAGAAGGGTTTAGAACAAGAGGGAAAGTAAAGCGGAGGCGGATGAAGTGAGGGGAGAGAGTAACAGAGAAAGAGGGCTTGGACTGAGAGGTAAGAAAGGGATAAAGAGCTAAAGAGGAGGTTAGACGGGCAAAGAGGGGAGGGAAGGCCAGGCTAGAAAAGGTGAGGGAAGCGTATTAAGAGGAGGGAACAGTACAGAAGAGAGGGATGTAGAGGGGGGAGGGGAGACATACAGAAGGAGAGCGGAAAAGAGGGTTTGAAGAAAGAAAGAGAAGTGGCAGTGAGGGAGAAAGAAAGCAGAAAAAAAAATGAGGAGGAAAGAAGGATTCTGGGGGAAGAAAACAAGCGGACGCAATAAAAACCACAAAATCTCCCACGTGTCTCCTCCCTTCATCCCTCACACATGCTTTTCACCACCACAAACGCACACACTGCCAAACACGAAAACTATCCTCGCTGTATTTTTTCTTTCCAAGATAAATGAAAGCTGGCGAAAGTTAACAAACGTCCTGTCTGGACTATTGGGATTTTCTAATGGTTCAGTTATTCCGTGATGTGTTCAATACAATATTTAGTTATTTTCTTTAACCTTTTCAGCCCGAAGACTTTTTATTGTATATTATTGAAAGAAAATAAGAAGCTGATGGATTTGGACTATGCTGATAATATTGTACTGATTTGCGGAAGTATTTACGAGATGCAGAGGGTGCTTGATTGTCTGGTGGAGGAAGGAGAAAAAGTGGGATTGGTAATAAATTGTGGAAAGACTGAAATTATTATTATGAACGTGGAGAACCAAATCGATTGTGTAATTGGGAATAATGTGGTGAAGAATGTAGAAAACTTTAAATATCTGGGAACGATTGTATCATCTAATGGATCATTAAACAACGAAATTGAGGAGAGGATTAGACAGGCTTGGCGAGCTGTTGGAATGCTGAAATCTGTTTGGAATAATAATATGCTTTCGGTACATACTAAAGTGAAAATTTACAAGTCCATGGTTTGACCAATTTAAATTATGGGCATAAGTCATGGCACAGTACAATTGCAACAGATCAGAAAGTATTAGGATTTGAGAATAAAATACTGAGAAGGATTCTTGGGGTAAAGTGGCAAGACAGAGTTACAAATGCAAGAGTAAGGGATATTACGAGAGTGGAACCAGTTAATAAATATGTATATTAAGACTGTCTCGCTGGAAGTGGCTGGGGCACATATACAGAAAAGAAGGTAGTTTAATACAGGATGTGCCAGAGTGGACTGCTAGAGGAAGAAGAGGTAGAGGTAGGCCGAGGGAAACCTGGTTGAGGACAATGAAAAATGAAGCAGGAGAGGAGTATTGGTGGGACCTAAAGGAGATGGCAAGAGACAAATATTGGTGGAGAGAGTTCATTGAGGCCCTATGCATCCCATGGGGTGTCACAGGAAATGATTGATTGATTGATTAGTGATGCGTGCACATCCTTTTTGGATACAGGAGTGTCTCTTGGAGCGGCCCACTCAGTCAGTCACACACAAAAAATTTTTGGACGCAATTTGCTTCGGTGCTGCAGACTTCAGCGACGCTCCATTGAACCGTCCTCATGGTCTCTAATCTATCTAGTACTTCTGTACTTTTACCTTTCTAAAATTCAGGGTCGTCATCTAGTACTGCAAAGAGTACAACTGGTTCGAAAGTTTCCTGATCTGAATAAGATCGTTCTGGCGACAGCAAGAATCATATAAAATATACGTCTTGGTAGTGATGGAATACAACAATTAATGTAATAATTATACAAAACAATATTAGTATAATCAGGCTACCTGGGGAAGGTTTAACTCGGGTTCAAACGGTATTATCTTCAATATAAACTATTTTAATACGTCGGTCTCATGGAAATAAAAACCCATACGATCAAATCTGTGAGTGGGACTGTGTAGACAGGTCCCTAATTTCGGATGTTCATTTGCGTAACCCAGGCGTGGTAAGTTTCTATGCCTTGCTGCTGAATGTGCTGTGTAACGTAACATGCAGACCAACCACAGCTGATCCTCACAACTGATCCATAAAAGGCAGTCAGAAAATATGGCCTTCTCTTTACTAATACACCAGCAACACAAATGGACAAAGTAATTCAAGTATACCTGGTGACTTTATGGCTTGACAGTTCCTATACAGGGCTGACACACACACACACACACACACACACACACACACACACACACGACGACGACGACGATGACGAAGAAGAAGAAGAAGAAAAAGAAGAAAGCGGAGGAGGAGGAGGAAAGAAAGAAATGCGATAAATTATCCCCAGCAACAGAGATAAATCCTGCAGGAAGAACTACACACTCAACACTCTCCTTTGTCTGGCCTTCCTGTAAAGCTAAATCAAAGTTATGACAAGGCAACGATGGTAAATTTGTGTGCATGTCTATGCTGATTATAAGCCAACGCATCACTCCAATGGCACCTCCCTGTGTCATAATTCTCACATAAACACATACTTAGTATACAGATGCACGTCAACAAACACCTAAAATCATTTAGAATGTACCGGATAGCCAAAAACGAATAAAATCCACTTACTCTCCTAACCCTATCAGAATGGAGTAATTACTTTACTCTTGCTATTAGGCTAACTTTATTTAAATTATGATAGACCCCTCGTAGCAAAGGGCCTGCGGACTAGTACCATTAACTGCTTCACTCCAGTGACACATTACATTTCAGTCTTGCTAATTAACAAACACCTGCTGCATCGACGGAATAAAAATAACTCTTTACACAACTGGCTCATCTAAAAACATCTTTGGGTCCTTCTAAGTCACACATCCACTTACCCTCCCATATCCCCCGACACACCCACCCACCCACCCACCCCCATCCCCACACACATTATGCAATCACGCATATACACAGGCACACACAACCTATATATACACACAGGAACGCACACACCTGTATATGTTAAAAAAAAAACATACACGTATACACAGAGAGGATCCAGTATCCCATTAGTAAATATACAGGATACTGCAATTTACAAAGGTTACTTTGTTTTCCTGTATTTTATTGTGCCGTTAATTTTGTAGTTTGTTTTTCTAACTGTATATCCTAGAATGATTTATACTATAATCTCTCTCTCTCTCTCTCCAATCCAGAGAGAGAGAGGAGGACTTTGGAGATAATTGCTACTGTCGGAGGTGTCGCGATAAAACTGGAGATACACTGCTATCCATCAGCGATTTTTGAGAGAGAGAGAGAGAGAGAGAGAGAGAGAGAGAGAGAGCCCAGTCAGGCTTTATGGTCTTGAACAACCCCTATATCTTATCACGTCTCTTTCATGTCATTCTGCCTAACTTCAGATGATTTTCTTCAGCTTGTAAGGTATATTCAGCCTGTAGGGTTTAAATACAGTCTCCTGTGACGCCACTGACTAGTAAGATGCTCTCCAAAACAGAGCAAAATAGTCTGCTCACACCAATAATAAAACATTACTTCAAAAACTAATGGTAATATCTACACACACCGGTTCAACCCCCTTACGATGCCGTGCTTATATACTATTAATATTACCACCAATCTATTCTACTTTATTAGGAGACATTTTCAAGCTGGTAGAGTCTGCTGAAAGCTGTTAACAGATTAGTCCGTGAATGTATCTGTAGTGTAGTCTTAATACCTGCTGTGTTTAGCTTAGGACAGACCCCTTGTATTGGAAGAGTTAAATGACCTGTGTCCCACTAAACCTCCCTCCTCTTTCCAGCTCTCTCTCTCTCTCTCTCTCTCTCTCTCTCTGAAATATAATAAATATAAATATATATATATATATATATATATATATATATATATATATATATATATATATATAAAATTATACAAGAAAGTAGGAACCAAAGGTCAGGGGCTCGCAAGATTGTTCCCCTGCAAGAAGAAAAAAATACAGGATAACAGAGAGCCAAATTCAAGATCCGTTCACTTAGAGATGCCTGGACACACTGGGTCTGAAGGACTGGAGATCATAGGCAGTAGGAAATACAGACAAAGGGAGACAGTTCCAGAGTTTACCTGTTGCATACATAAAGGACTGGGAGTAACGGGTCCGGACAATAAGAACCCACCACAATCCTTCTTGTGATGGGGCTAAGAACAATCTTCAGTCTGCCCCTTCAGCCAACTAAGCTCTATACAGTATAGTTACTTTTTGCTGGCTTTAACTGATTATATTAAGCTTTGGAGAAACATAACAACAGTAATGCCTCCAGTACGAGAGACTTCCCATAAGATGAATATAATAGTTTGGTTGCAGCAATAAAACAAAACAAACACTGTACTGAAGGGGCTGCAGGATAATATTTCTAACCACTGCAGGTTGCAGCAGTAAGATAAAACAAAACAAACACTGTACTGAAGGGGCTACGGGATAATATTTCTAACCACTGCACTACAAGATGTCTTCCCTTAATTGAAAGGAAATCGTTTTGCTGTAACAGTAATATAATACAAGAGACAGCATCGTACTCTGCTGGTCAAAAACAGATAATTCAGAAATGCTGAGACTAATGTGCAGATGTAATCCCAGATTAAAGTTGCTTGCCTCAGTCCCCGAGCTCTGGTCATCAACAAGATTTCTAAGAATTCTGGGTCTTGCTCTTTTTTGTCTGGAACTGGGTCGGTTACGTGCAGAGTTGCTTGGCATTAATGAAATACTTGCGGAAATAGCACTGCTGTATATATATATATATATATATATATATATATATATAAGGACCTCGGAGGAGTAAAGGGAAAGGGTTAGGACAATAGAGATAGAATTACAGTAGCAGTAACAGTAGTATAATAAAATTACAGTAGCAGTAACAGTAGTATAATAATATATGCACAGGAAGAGAAGCACCACATCGCATCGCAAACAGAACATAAACTGACAGCAACAGAGGTACAGCACAACACAGAAACAAAAGCTGTATAGACACAAAAGCACTGTCAAATGGCGAAGCATACACTGACGAATACAGTACCAGCATACTAACAGTGGCACAACAAAAACAGTGCAACAAAAACTATTTTCAAACACAAACACTGAACAAGGAGTATATTTGCTGACACAACAAGAGATGCACCAAAGTAACAAAAAAAGGAAATACAGCACATTAAGAGAAGCATCTCACAGTACAGTCAGTTAAGCACAGCCCGGGAGGCACGGCTACAAAGCACGCGACAAAATCACCGCAACAGCACACAGATACAGAATTAGCACACAGACTCAAGCACTGGGACAAGTGGGTCATTCAGTGTGTTTTATCGTGGTTGGGAGGAAACATAAGGCTGTATATCTGACGACACCATAAGCTTGCTCTCTTAACTCACGACCAAGTACATTACATAACATTACCCAACACTGCAGGGCACTACGGCATTACACTGTACAATATTACCACATATTACAACGTACTAGGCTCAATTGCAGTCCTGTGTTGGAGTGGAGTGTGCAGATATTCACAGCACATCCCCCAGACCAAACAATACCTTGGCACCACAGTATCACCTGAGGTCATACCACACACTACCACAAACCACACAACACTGACACACTTTAGCAATGACCACAACTCGACGTCACACCATCATATTTACCTCACTCACCACACCATCGTACTACACCACAGCACACCAACCCACATCACCACATTAAACCAAAGCACTGCCTAAAGCGGTACCACAGGCTATACTGGAGACCAAACTATCATACTTACCACATAACTAATATTGCACACCAGCACCACCCCAGAAGAAAACTCAGCATAATATAAAACACCATTACACCAAGCCACACCTTAACACTGCCCGTACACCACAGAACACCACCTCACACTACAGCACTAATACACTACACTGCACCTTCACATTACATCACATCACCACCACACAACTGTACATCGACACACCATTCCAGCCATTACACTAAACCACACACCTAACACTACAAAACCAACGCATTACCTCACACTTCACAATACACAAATTCATTACCGTTACCTGACACTATATCATACATCTTACTCAACACAGCCACACGACCTTGATTTTTCCAGTACAATATACCACAACGCTTTATCAACACACCATGAACACGAAAACACGAGTAAATTACACTATCAGTTTACACCACAACATACCACAACACTATATCAACACACCATTAATTCCATAACATGATCTGATTACACTATCAGTTTACAATATACCACAATGCTATATCAACACACCATAAACACCAAACCACGATCAGGTTATATATCAGCTTACACCATCCCACTCTACCACAGCACCCACCACAACACCAGCACGCCAACCACAGCGCCGCACTGCCTTGTTTTGTGACATAATTTAATGCAACGTTACATCATCATGAACCTGCGATGGCTCCCTGGTTACCCAACTTATCCCGACATGTTCACTGAAAACGACATTTACATTATTCTTGCTGCTGTCAAACGACTTTATTCTGCCTGGGGAAGTCTCCAAGTAGGTAAGAAGTAAATGAGTCCGAGCTATTTTTCTTTTTTACTTTGCCTACAAGAATAACATTGTGTTTTGAGTAGAACCAATTAGTTGCAGAAAAAAAGAAACAAAATGCTATGTTATTGAAAGGGCTTATATACTTGCAGATATAAGAGCAGCAGCCAACTACAACTGCTGATAATACGATAAACGGTGTGCAGTGTGAAAACATAAGCCTCTTAACCGATTTACTCGTGTAACTCTGTTATACAACTGAATTAATTCATAACCACAGACACAGTAGAAAGTCCCGTGCACACAACAGCCTGGTCAGCGAGAGGATACAGTAATGGCCTTAATTCTATCAGCTCGTGCAACTGTAAATAATAAACTGATAAGATCGAGGATATGACCCCAAGGCCTGTATTCTACTCTGTATTGACAGCTTCCCAATTCCTCTTCTTTCCGAGCTTGTTTCTGGATATCTCTCGCAAATACCATCTTTCATTCTAATTTTGCTAACCATGTCGATATTAACTCCTTACAAAACGACGCCCTTTACTTCTCTTATATTGTTGCTAACAAAGATGGTTCCAAGAAACCTTCTCGTGCTGAGGGGGTTAATTAAGTGTGTATCTACCTCTTCCAGTGTGAAGTATCTCCCAGTCGTAGCAACACTGCCTGGCGGTACTACAAAAACTATAAAAAGGTACCAGAACGTGTGTAAAGCCCACCAGACAACTGTACGGCCCCCAGTGACCACCATAGCCTTACTGATACATGGCTAACACCAAATTTGTGTCCACATACGGTGCTTTAAAAAATGGCACAAGATTTATATGATATGGATTTATGCATGTGATTTACGTTAAGGGATATCACTTTTCACGCGTCTACTCTCGCCACAACCTTTGCATCCATGAAAAGACGATCCATTACTGACTGTATTCTTCACCCCTTTACTACGAGGCTCTTTTCAGGCTAAATAAAACTGGCTGGCTATAGCAAGAATAAATCAATGGACATTTAAAGCGTTTAGGATGACGTTTCCAGCCACTTCACCAAGAGAAGTCAACCCTAAGTCTAATATACCGCCAAGCTTTTGGTGATGGTAAAAATATAATGTAAAAAGGCGACATCTTTGAGATGAGACCTGTGATCATACGGTTACAGTCGCTATTCGTGGTCTGCTGCCTTTATCTCGTCAACCATCACTATTACAGAACCACAAACACGGTAATCATTCCCACCTATATTGTCTTTCCCTCGATTAAGCCTATGGTAATTGCCAGTGGCCTGGTTCTACGATCATCAACCATCACTATTACAAAACTACAAACCCGGTAACCATTTCCACATGTTTCCCTCAACTGCGTATCTCATCAACCATCTCTTGTACGGAACCACAAACACGGCCATCATTCCCACCAGTACTGTATATCCCTCAATTACGGCCATGGCCGCTACTAGTGGTCTGCTTCTTATTATCACCATAAACCAATTTTTTGCAACCGCTAAAAACCCTTATGCTAAAATCCTGCACCCAGATGTGGTCATATTACGGGGAGACAGGGAGAAGGAGAGGTGCAGCGGGACCAGGGAGTGGAAGAAGCGAGAGGAGGAGGGAGGGAAAGGGTTGCATAAGGGAGTGAGGAGAGAGGACGAGCAAGAACGAGGAGGAAAAGCTATGAGAGCAGTGTTAAAAAGAGGAGGAAAAAGACTGAGGTGGCGGGGGCAGAAGCGGCAGGAGGAGTTTCACAACATCCATCACTGCAAATCGCTCCTCCTCCCTCTCCCTCAACCCCTTGCACACAACTTCTTCTTCACCTTTATCACCCTGATCCACTTTCCCTCCCCCCATCTCTCTCTCTCTCTCACTTTCACACACACACACACACACACACACACACACACACACACACACACACACACACACACACACACACACACACACACACATCCCTCTACTAGTTCATTACAAATACTAACTTTCACCATTATTGTACGTTCACTCTACAGCAGTGTTAATGGTCTCCCAGATTACAACAAAACACACACACCAAAATTACTACTTCCTCCCTCACAGCGTGTTTTCTGCAAAGCTATGCTGTACAGTCTGTTTTATATTTTTCAGTGGGAAGCAAGTGGAAATCACGAAAACGGTGATATATCTTATATCCCTCTCTGGCCTTTAGGGTTTTGGGCACAATCGTTTTTGGCAATTTTTTAGTGGGAGTAACCTCTACTAAACAAAAGGTATACCCTATGGAGGGAAGCGGTAACGGAGAAGGAAGGTGATGGAGGAGGGGGAGAGACTGGGAGAGAGGAAGGAAGGGAAGAGACACTGGAGAGGAGAGAGGACGAGGAATTAGGAGAGGAAAGCAGTAATTGAGAAGGAAGGGGATGGAGGAGGAAGAGACTGGGAGGAGACGGGGGAAGAGAAACTCAGAGGAAAAATCGAAAAACAGATAATATGGGAAAACTAGAAGAGTAGGAGAGAAGAGGAAAATGAGATGGAAAGAAGGCAAGGTACAAAGATAGGGAAAATGGAGATGAAAGAGAATTAATAATAAGAAGAGATGAAAGATAAACTTTAGGATATGAGGAAGGTAAACAAAAAAAAGATGGGAACTAAGATTTTGAGAGAGAGAGGGGGGGGGACAATGAAAAAACAAAAAGAGTAGAGGGAGGGTGAAGGTCAGGAGAGCAAGAGAGAGAGGGAAAGAAACAAGGAAAAGGAAAATGACCGGGAAAGAGGGAGCCGAGGCGAAGCAACAGTGAGGTAAAAGGGAGACAAACGCAACAAAGGAAAAACCAGGAAGTGAGTTGCAGCAGTTGTTGGCCCAGGTCCATGTGAAAGGTAAACCCGGTGGACTTCAGGGCTGCAGTAGCCCTTAATTCCATGACAGTCCAAACATCCTCTTTTCCGGGGATAGGGATGGAGCTGAGGGACGTTTGTATAACTGGACAGCAGCGTTGGCCAGGTATATCGGTGCCACCCACATGAAGGCGTCCCTCTCCATCACCCAGGGAAGAGAAAGAGACGATAACAAATACACAAACAAGATAAACATCCCATATCATTGGCTACAAATATTTGAGGTCACTCATACTGAAGGGGTTAAACAGGTACAACTGATGAACCAACTCACTGGCGCTGATATCCGTGTGATGCCAGCAGCGGGCCAGACACACAGGCCTTCAGCCTTCCTATCCCAGACAAAAATTCAAACGAATACTTCTAAACTTCTAAAGGAGGAGGAGGAGGAGGAAGAGGAGGAGGAGGAGATGTAAAACGTAAACATCGCTGCTATGGTCAAGATAAGAAGAGGAGAAAATTAAGATGCAAGGACCCAAGGTTGAAACTACATTGCAGAAATAATGACAATTAAACTGTAAACTAATCTGGTGTGGTTGTATTAGGTAGAAATGTCATCCTCTCAGCTGCCCCCACTGATGTCGTAAAAGAAATGCCGTGACCAACCTTTCCACAACATACAAACCTACTGGACCGCATTCTGCTTGGTGCTGTACACTACGTAGCACCGCTTACTTGACTAAGTTTCCTTCTCCCTGTACTTCAGTACTTTCACCACATTAATATTCTCTAGTGTAATACATAGGTGATGGATACCTGTACTAAAAAAATTAAACAAAATAGGATAACAAAGAATAAATATGCAAAATTAAATCGCCAAGGAGAGATATTTAACCTTCTTACCTAAATATGGCGCCGAATTCTTGCTGACACAGGACATATCGTAGCACATTATCCTTAGCGATTTCTTAAGCATAATTATTATATTTACATTCTCTTAATCGCTGTTTGTATCTGGAATATAATCTATATAGTGCATCTGTAACACAACATGACATACTCAGGATATCACTATACCCACTCTAACCTACACAACCATCACTTTACAATCCAGGTTCCTATCTCAGTTATAGGTGAAAAGAAACATGGTTTAAAAAATCTTATTAAAAGTATATGATCAAATGAATCACTGAGGAAAAGTTATAATAAGAATAATAAAAACAGTACAATGGTGTGATTCTTATATACCGTCAGTGACCAATTCTGCAGCCACTAAAAACCCTTATGCTAACATCTCGCACCCAAATGAGGTCATACTGGGCAACGGGGAGACAGGGAGGAGGGGAGGAGCAGGGGGGAGGAGTGGAGGAAATGGGAAGGGAGGGAGGGAGAGGGAAGCAAGAGGGGGAACGAGGGAGGAGTATGGAAAAAAAAAAAAGGAGAGCCAAGCTTAGAATAATATTAAAGGAGGACAAGGAGGGAGGCGGGGAAAGGGGAAAGGTCACAGAAGGAGGAAGAAAGGAAAGGAGGTAGGAAGGAAGGAAGGAAAAGGAAAGAAAGGGAAGGGAAGGGAAGGGGTGGGATGGGATGGGATGGGATGGGATGGGAAGAAAGAAAGAAAGAAAAGAAGGAAGAAGGAAGGAAGGATAATGAAAGACAGGAAGAAGGAAGGAAGGATAATGAAAGACAGGAAGAAGGAAGGAAGGATAATGAAAGACAGGAAGAAGGATGGAAGGAAAAGAAAAGAAAGGAAGAAGGATGGAAGGAAAAGAAAAGAAAGGAAGAAGGAAGGAAGGATGGAGCGAATAGACAAAACGGTAATGGAAAGGAAAGGAAGATGATACGTGAAACAGTTTACAGGAGCGAAAGAGGAGAAGAGGGTAGGAAGAAGGAAGAAGTAGAAACAGGGGGTTGGGGGTAGGAAGGAGGAGTGAAGGAAACAAAAAGTGAATAAGGAAACCTGAGATGAAAGGAGCATTGGAATGACAGGAGGAAGGGATGGAGGACCGACGAAGGATGGAAGAAAGGAGGGAGAAAGTGGGAAAGAGGCAGGATTGGAAGGAAAGTAGAGAGGTGAGTAATAAAGAGGATGAGGAAGGTTTGAGATTACAGAAGAATTAGCATTAGAGGAGGAGGGACGGGGGGAGGGGAAGAAGGGGAAAGGAGGGTGAGAGTTGAGAAAGGAAAGCAAACGGTAGAAGAGTAGAGGAGGAGGAGGAGGGAAGACTGGATGGCATGAACACAAAACAAACGAGAGAGAGAGAGAGAGAGAGAGAGAGAGAGAGATTATGATGATGATGATGAAACAAACAGACGTAAAGATTCAAGACCTAGGCGGTGAGACTTGCTCAGAAGTGAGTGAGGAACTGGTGTGAGAGACCATAGGTGGGGAAGCGAGGGGAGATAGCCGATTTACAAGTGGGCAGACATAAAGCGACTGTGGTGAGAAGGTGAGGAAGTGTGGAGGAGGAGACAGAAATGTGGATAGGCGTTGGAGGGCAATGGAGAGGGAGAGAGGAAGGTGGTAAGACATAGAATGTTAGTGGGAGTGGCTGGGGAGAGTTGACGTGCAGGATACAGAGAAATAACGAGAGGAGAGGCTGATAAGATGGGACCGGACACGAGAAGTGGGGAAGAAAAGAGAACGGTAGAGAGATGGAAAAGGTGGACGTGAGGAGAGGTGGGGAAGAAAAGAGAAAGGAGAGGTGGGAAAGAAGA